>NC_056746.1:1105995107-1106022607 GCF_019279795.1 Protopterus annectens
AAACTTATTTGCAAAAGCAAGTACATAGTAAAGTAGCTATCACTGCTTTGCTAAAAAGGCTGCAGGTCTGTGTGACAAGAAGATAGCATCTTTAGCTGAGTAAAATCCAGTCATTCAGCTAATCTAATTGCTCATGAGTGGGGGAAGGAAAATACAAAAGGGCAAACTGCAGCTGCAAGTTCTAAGCATTTCCTCTATAAACCCCCACTGAGAGTTTGTGTAATCTGACCTGCAGTATGCTAAAAAAGCCAAATGAAAACCTTGCCTCTAGCTGAACATGTGACTTAATACAGTGTACTAAAATGTAAACAAACTCCTCTAGCAAAAAATCTGAGCCAGTGCCCCTTTAAAAATATCAAAGCAACAAAAACTCAAATTTTTTCCTAAGGAAAGAATTTGGTTGTCCGTTTCTGTTGTTTCGGTATTTTCAGTGCTGTGGTAGAAAGTTACGGGTTGGATTCAGTTAAGTGTGTGATTGTGTGGATGTGAGTATTAGGGTGGGTTAGGTGAGTTAGGGTTAGGGCTCGGGTTAGGTATGTGTGCGATTGTGTGGACATGAGGGTTAGGGCAGATTTAGGTGAGTTAGGGAGCGGGTGAGGTGAGTGTGTGAATGTGACGGACCTTAGGGTTAGGGTTTGGGTTAAGGTAAATGGATAGTTAGGGGTGTGTGCATAGTTTAGTGTAGGGTTAGGTGTCAGATTTTAGGTGTATGTGTGTGGATTTCAGTTTGTTTGGTGTGCTTGTGTTGTGTGTATGTGTTTTGGATCAGCGATTTTTTTCCCTAGGAAAAAAAATCGCTGATCTGACAGTTTGAGATTGCAAGCTTTTGCTTACATAAGGTTGATCAATCAGCGTTCGCTGATCTAATATAGACCCAGCCAATTTGTTCTGACGTTCATGTAAAACACAGCCTGAGATGTTGGCAGGTCGAATGGATGCTGTGTTTTTGGCTTTAGAGAGTGCAGCTTTTACCTGCATAGTTGTGATTACAGGGACTCTGCATTCTTCCTGTATAGATATGGGCCCTTTAGGGGGTGAAAGGGGGGTAAAGTTAGCACTGAACCTATCTACCGGGATGTTGGCAATATCAGTTGGTTCTGTAATTTTCATGCCATTGTGCTGTAACTCAGAGCAGATCTGGGTGTTGCCATTGAGATTCTTGACATAGCTATAGAATGTTTTGTGGTTGTCCCTAGAATCAGTGGTGATTTTTTTTTCGTAGCTAGCTTTGGAGGATCTTATAAGGGATCTCAGCTTCTAACTGAGGCTGACCAGGGAACTCCTCCACTCATGGGATTTTACTCTTTTGCAACAGTTTCTTCCTTCTGTTGTAGAGTTTGTTTATGGCAGGGGACCACCAGATTGGCTTCCTTTTTCTGGAGGACAGTGTCTTGGTTCTGTTTGGGATAGCACGATCCATGCACTTGTGTAAATGCTTATAGAGTGCATCTGTGTAGGATTCGGCAGTCGTAACTGTATTGTCCATCTGCATGAGTGTCATGAAGTTCTCCACTTCTGTCTTAAGAAGCATGACGTTGGCTTTAGAGAAATTTTTTACCATGGTTTCCTTCATGAGGGGTGGGGGCGGGATGTGGATATCTAGGGTGATTAGCTTATGGTCGGAACTGACCAAAGAGGATTTGGCTTCAGGTGTGGTACACCGGTCACTCATGTTGGTAATGACTAGGTCTAGGATATTGTTGCCACTGGTGGGAGTGTGGGAGTGTGGATAAGTTGATCCAGGGCATTGGAATTTATGAATTCCAGAAAGCGTTGAATGAAGGAGTTGGCTCATGAGTAGTTTTCCCAGCTAATGGTGGGGTCGTTGAAATCACCCATTATTAGGGTGTTTGGTTGAACCCTAATATTTTCCAGTATATCAAGAAAAGAGGAGTGGGAATCCTGGAGCATGGTGGGGGATCTGTAGCAAGCTACAATTTGGTCAATCATTTTGTCCTTGTACTGCGGTATCATTCCGGGCAATGGCAGGATGCTACTCAGGGCTAGGGTCATAACTGCCTGAGCTACAAGATCGGAGAGCTCTTCCATGTCTCTTTCCATGTAGTCCAGGGAGGTACATCTCAGGTCATTCACACCAACATGGACAATGACAGAGTCATATATGTACTTGTTGTGGAGTGACCTGAGTGTGTGGGTTATGAGGCTGATCCTGGCACCCGACAGGCAGCTGACAGTAACCTTCTCCTTGTTTCGCCTCTTAGCAAAGGATAACCATTAGGCATTTTTCAGTAATGTCCACAGTCTTAAGGGCAAAACCCAAAAGCGTACAGAGTTAGTTGTAGATGACACCATCTATACACAGCCAGCAGATATAGCAGATCTGCTGGCCAAAAAACTCAGCTTGAATTTCATCCCATCACCTCTAGTTAACTCTCCAGGAAATATGCTCCACCATTCCTCTACCAGCTATCACAAAAGGACAGGTCATCGCTGTACTGTCTAAAGCTAAAACACTCGATGGGTCCCAACAATATCCCAGGATCCCTATTAAATGGCTTGAAGCATGACCTATCCGGACCCAGTAGGATCTCTATTAACAACAGGCTCCGTACTGGCTTTATACCGGGGATGTGGAGGATGGCAACAGCCATCCCTCTGCATAAGGGGGACCATCAACAGACCCAGGAAATTACAGACCCGTAAGTCTGACTAGTCTCATGTGCAAGGCCATGGAAAGAATAATCATGGACCTGGTAATCAATGGCAATCTCAAAAGATTGAACCCAACCCATATAGGCTTTCACAAGGGTATGTCATGCCTGCTCAGTCTTGTGGACTTCTTTGTGGAAGTTACCAAGGCCATGAATGAGTGTAAAACAGTGCATACTGCTTACCTTGACCTGGCTAAGACATTTGACACAATTCTCAACTTGAGAACTGTAGATAAACTCATAAAATTGGACATAAATCCCTACGTCACCAGATAGACAGCTATTTGGCTCACAGACAGGACACATTGTTAGAATGGGGTAATCCAGTTCCAGCAAGAGACCAGTTACTAGTGGTGTACCACCGATCTCAGTGTTTTGACCTCTCCTATTTAAAATATACTTATCTGATGTCAAGGCTAATGTAGATGGCCTTTGGTGACCAAGTTTGCCGATGACTGCGAGTTGGGGGCAATCACAAAATCCCCCAGTGACATAGATACCCATAACAATGGACTCCCATGTTGCTACCATTTTATGGAGACTTTCTCATTTGTTTGATTGGTCTAAAACAATAGATTGAAAAAAGGAAATGATCATCTGGTGCATGCAGCACTCATGAGTACAGGAAACCGACATGTAAAAGCTGAGTGTACTAATGCTTACTCAGGAATACTGCAAGACACTTGCATATTAAAACAATAGTCCAGCTGCAGTGTGAAAGTATATTTAAATATTTGAAGGTAGGAATGTTGTTTCTGGGAACATCTTGTTTATTTGACTTAATTTTCCAAAATGTGAATGCAAAATAGATAGGGACAAAACTACTGTTAGTTTTCGCTTACCTGGGGAAGGAAAACATTATCAGAAATGTCACAAACTACATATCTAAAGTAGTGAAGGTGGAGGGTGTGACAAAAACTATGATGTCAGCTTGATGGGAGGTACTCCCTTTGTAAAGCCGAGAATGAAACACCCTGCTTATGGAAACTGCTAAAAATGCAAAGAAAATTTAATAAAAAGTAAGACAATTTTTTTTTTTTTAGAAAAAAAGCTATAAAATGAAGCAATGAAAAATATGTTGTTACAACACTGGACTTTGACACTCTCCTTTTAAAATACACTGCTGAAAATACTCAATGGTATCTATTTGATAATAATGGATAATTATCCCCACCCAGCCCAGCATCTGACACAGATAGCTAAACTGTGAAATAACTACTGCAGTTATTAAACAGTACTTTGGTAACACTTCCTAAATCTGTGGGGATTGTTTTGTGTTTTTTTCCTATGACCTGTTGTATTAATCACTTTTATGACTTATGCATATTTTATGTACTCTGTATAGCTGGCTTTAGGCACCAGTGAACCTGTGGTCCCTGTAGGCCCCCTGGTCCTGTGGTGACCCCCAACCACAGCAAGTTGTCTTATTTTGATATTTTGTTACTTGTTTGTCAAACCAATAAAGCCTAGTGTAGCAACGTTGTATGCTTAATAAACTAGATGGGTAATAATAACTCAAGAGGTTCTCCCGTTCAATTCTTGGCTGGAGTGCAGGGAGTGCCTTCTGTGTGGAGTCTGCATGTTCTCCCCGCAGTTGGGTGGGGGTTCAAAAGACATGCGCAAATGGGCGTGCCTTAGTTGAAGGTTGGACGTTGAGCTGGCACCTTGGCATTCGTGAAAATCTACTGCCAATCATTAGCGGACCGGAGTTCCGCTGTGGCAACCCCTAACTGGGAAAAGCCGAAAGACAAACAACAACAACAACAACATATCTCCTTTAAAATTCAAATATGTCTCTGCTTATAGTAACTATTTTGTCAAGTAACAGGCTTCACAATCTCATTAAATGTTTTACCACTGACATAGTGCTCTTGACATAATTAAATCCTGCAAGTGGACATTATCTCCACTAAAACTGACATCACAGCCAGCTTTAGGCACGTGTAATACCTGTGGCTGAAGGTGGACACCTAATCATCCTTGACTGTGTGGGGGGGGGGGCAACAAATGCTACTGGTGGTTTGGGAAAAATGAACAAGAAAAAATATATTCATTTTCTGATTATGCTATTTATCTGAAACAGGGTTGTGATGTAACCCTGTTAGGATAAAGCTTATAATCAGTGAATGAACTTGAGCAAAGTAAGTGCTAGAAATAGCAGCCCCGACTGAACGATCTCATTGTTTACTTTGGATTTTAAGAAGGACTGATGTTTCTGATCTTCAGAGATGTTTTTTTTCCGGGAGTTTATAAATATTAGCAGAATACCATACCTTATCACTCTCAATTTCTTTGCTCAAGAATTCTGGCCAAAGCCAAAAATAATAGCCAAATAAATGCTCAAACGAGGAACTCTTTTTTAAAATATTACCCTGCTTAAAAAGTGAATATAATAACATTTTGCATCAAGATGTATAAAAAGTATGAAACTCTGATATATGAATTTATTGACTCTATGTAATCTTGAATGATTTACCAGCAAAATTATGAGGTAAAATCAGGGTCATTCTGTGAAATCCGGGACAGTGACAGGTATGGATTTCTCCTCAATGAGGTAAATAAAAGTGACTTACCCCTGCTGTTATTTGACAACATGTAAACAGCAGTCGGTAATCTGGTGTGGCAGTACAGGTGTTGCACAATGTGTTGCTGTTTGCTAAAATAAATGCAAAACTAGTATTACTATGGCTTATGCTTGTGCAGGAGTGGCCTTAGGTCAACTAGTGCCCTAGGCAAAAGTGCTCCACGGCACCCTCCCACCACACTACCCAGTGCCCCCCATCCTGGTCTACCTACACCAAATAAATACTGGAAAAGTGCTCCTGCTGCAGTAGTGCTCTAGGCAGCTAGCTAGTCGGCCTATGCCTAAGGCAAGCTATGTGCTTGTGTGCGTGTGTGTGTATGTGTGTGTGTGTGTGTGTGTGTGTGTGTGTGTGTGTGTGTGTGTGTGTGTGTGTGTGTGTGTGTGTGTAAAAAATATCATTGATTTTTATCTGTGCACACACAATAATGTCAGGCTCATACTCTTCTGAGTAGCAGTAAAAAATATAGTTAACAAGTAATTATATGTCGCAGCCACTTAGAGCTTCTAGGAGTCTGATAGGCCTTACAACCCAGACTTTATAAATAAATTTTGACATGGACTTAGTGATGGCCTTGCCATCAGCCAAACCCATTCTAAAATAAGTCCTGCTCAGATGTGTGTAAAGAAGGTTGTTGTAGGTTGTGTGAGAGGCAAGGGATTGTGTGGTCATTACTTCTTTCATTTTTATCACAATCAAACCTTTCAGGTGAGCACGGAAAGTCATTATAGCTTGTGTTTGGGCTGGGGACAGTGCGATCTTCCAAGGTGCAGGAAGAAGGCTAATAACAGCTGGAAAGACCACAGAAGTACCTCACCAAGAGGATCACTGGCCTCAAACAGATGCCCTATGCAGCTCGACTGAAGAAACTCCAGCTGTACTCAGTTGCATACCACCTACTCAGAGGTAATCTCTGCCTGACATACTAGGCCATGTCCAACCCAGAATTGATGGACATGCTCCACCTAAAGAAAACCATATCCCCTTGAGCCACACGCTTTAGGGATCTAAACCTCACAACAACAATAAATAGGACGTGCTGGAGGGATATATTCCTGTCCCAGAGACTTCCTATGCTTTGGGACAAGATTCCAATCTACATTAGGCAAAGCTCCTCGCTAACACTCTTCAACAGAAACCTTGACGAATGGATGGGAAACAGAAAGTTTACCCCAGGGATCACTTCAGTGGCCCTGCTGGACAGAGGCACAGGGAACTAATCTAAGGGGGCGGTGAAAGCCAACACATTCTGGCTAAGCTTATAAATGCCTTTGGGCAGATAGCCTAGTACCTACCTATAAATCTATATAGCTAGTATAGAGGCAGGGCACTATCTAGGAACAACAAAGTAAAATACATTACTGTTATCATTATTTTTTTCATTTTCCTCCCCATCACACATCAGGCACATAAAGAGGTGGCTTCCTTTGGAAGGTATGGGTGAGAAATAAAGAGGCATATGCTATGTATAATTATGACAGCAGTCACTTGAAATATGTGACTGGGCCCATTTCAACCTCTGCTTTTATCCCAGTCTAACCCCATGAGATGCACAGCCAGTAACTGATTTTTGTTTTTTGGGGTGGGGGTAGGGAGGCATTCAATATTCCCAGAGAGAATTTGTATGTAATCACAACAATTGTCTTGTTAGTTTATTGTGAGCTACTCTTTTTGTCAGCTTTGAACATTAAGCCTTGGGCACAACTTACATCTTCCTTGAAAGAAAAAAAAAAAATTAAGACTGAAATTGTCATGCATTTTAGAGCATCTATAACCCTATGGCTTCTAGGGACCTCAGCTTAAATGAGTTATTTCCTAAACTATTATTCGTGTGCTATTTTGGTCAGAAAAGTTAAGCTGAAAGGATGCAAGGAAAAATAAAGTTGAAAAGCAACACTGGCTTTCTTTCCTTAATCATAATTTCTGTTCAAACCATCACTGGATGAAAAAGTTATGTAAAAAGAAAAAAAAATAAAATGCTCTTCAGAGCATATAAAACATTTGTGCTTCAAAAAAAAAAAGATGATAAATAAGGCAAAATGTGAGAAAAGAAAGAAAAAAGTAATGTGCATGGTGTGGGGAGCCTGAAATTTTGAGAAAACAGAGAAGGGCACTGGAGGAAATATGCATGTGTGTTTGTGGGGGGGGGTGAATCAGTAAATCAGTAGGTAGGACCTATGTAACTGTGAATGTCCCTCTGAGATAGGCCAATGTAGTGTGGTACACCCGCCTGTACGTATGTAAGTACATTGAAGCTGCTAGGTCAGTCTGTGTACACTACACATAAAACTCTGCATCATGAATTAAAAGGTTGCTTAGCAGGGGTGGCAGTGACGGGGTGATACTTAAGCTGAAGTGTACAGGGGACTCCCAACTTGACATTTGCCCCTAAAATGCTAGCACTGGTTTTCTGTTGTAAATGAAAATATGTATATAGTAAGTTTATGCTCTGTGTTTTGTATTTGTATATCTTTCTAAAGTCTAACGTGGCTTGCTGCTTTATACCTACAATCAACTGCATTACAATCTGGGATAAGTACAAACTTGCAGTGTTAAAGATAGTATTGCATTTTATTTTTATATTTATTTGTTCAGTGAATATAGTGTTTCTGTCTGCAATTCTGTTATTTCTTTCACTGAATATTGTGAGCTGTCTCTCTCTCTGCAAAGTAGTGGGGGTTACTGTTTTTCCACTTCATTCATATTCAGTGTTAACTCTTAGCCTAGAGCAGGGGTGGGCAAACTTTTTGATTCGTGGGCCACATTGAGTTCTAACATTTGACAAAGGGGCCGGAACAGGAGCAGATAGATGGCATGCTTTGAAAACATCACCTCATTGGGGGAAAAATACACATCTTGGGATATGGAGAAAACATGTGCTTTAATTTCTAATGAAAATGAAGAAAAGCATTACAATAAAATCTCTGACTTCGAAATGAGTCTTTAAACACTGAAAATCAAATAAATGACCATTTTATTTTAAAGCACTGAAAGTTCTGTTATCCTTCAGGATATCACCATCACTCTCCTCCTGACTGTCTTTTTTTCAAAAACGGTAGGAGATGCAGATGTACTTGTCCTGTTCCTTTTATTCAATTTGTTTCCCCGGTGCCAAAAGTCAACAACGACCAGTGCAAGGACGAAACAGTTGCAACAAGTCAGTCTGTGAAGCGTTATATTTGATCTGCGCGCACTGTTTATTTTAACAACGTGCGTATCACGGAGACACACACATTTTAATGGGAGCAGTGTTGTTGGTCTCCTTTTTTAGCCAGCGCATCAAAGTCTGGAGTTAGTTTTGTTGTGGCGATTCTCAGGATGGATCTAAGGTGTAGGTCTGTTAACTTGGATCTGTGGCTGGCTTTGTTGATGTTCATGACGCTGAAGGTGGGTTAAAGGGTAAAGTGCAAACGTGGAGTAATAGGCCTACACTTCACCTCAACAAAGCCAATATATCTAGAGTGCGCCATCTAGTGAGGAAACATCAGAATTGCAGGGGAAATAAAACATTAACAAGGTTAATTTATTAAATTTTTTCAAGTTTGGCGGGCCGAATCAAAACGTTTAACGGGCCGCATGTGGCCCCCGGGCCGTAGTTTGCCCATGCCTGGCCTAGAGGTTTAATAGGTTTAATCTGTGGCTATAAGTGCTGGTCATATATCTTTGAAATCATTTCAGCAATAGCTGTTTGGCTGGCTGCTTTATACCTACAATCAACTGCATTACAAGCTGGGATAAATACAAACTTGCATTGTTAAAGATAGTATTGCATTTTATTTTTATATTTATTTGTTCAGTGAATATAGTGTTTCTGTCTGCAATTCTGTTATTTCTTTCATTGAATATTGTGAGCTATTCACCACCCTCCCTTCCTTCCCTGTTGGTGCTTTCTTATAGCTGGTGGCTTTGCAGTTGCCCCCCCCCCCCACTGTAAATTTGATCTGGGACACTCCTGTCAGTCTAGTGTCATTAGCTCATTCCACCTAATACAAAGGGAACATTTGAGAAGGCCAACCCACTTAGCTTCCTAACCTTCTGCTTCTCCTTTCTCCCTTTCCTTTACAAAAAAAAAAAAAAACTTTGCTAGAATCTCCCTGTGTTCTGCTTAACTGTAACAAAAAAAAAATATGCTTGGTTGCTGCCTTTCCTGTAACTAGTCTAGTCCAGATAGAGATTTGCTGTATCCAGGACTGTTTGTAAGCTCATGAGCCCCCCCCCCACAAGCCTTTCTGTGTTGGAGGGAAGCCTTCGAGCTTATCAGTGGGAGTGGTAAGCACTAGGTAACCTATCTACCACATAAGGAGTCGTTCTGCCCCAGAAATTGTAGTTATTGGCCGTTTGGGCAATTTTTCCATCTCTCTCAACTTTCTGATTTAAAAGCCACATTTGCACTTGTTTCTTTCCTGTAACTAGTCCACATCGGATAAAGAGTCTTGGTTTTAGCACTTGAATTTGCTTATTCATGCTCAGCACTTGTTCAGAACTTGTAAGCAGTAAATAAGCTACAAATGACTACAGCACTTAACCTTCCTCATTACCTAGAGAAAAACAGCTCTTGTACTCACTTTCCTCACTTGTCTAGAGGAAAATATTTTTTTATTTAGGAATGTCCAAGGGTCAGCTCCCGGTGTTCTCTCCTGTCTATCTGATGAATCTGGGCATCTTGGGGCAATGTAGCAATTGCCTCATGTACACAGACAACCCTCTCCTCCTACCACCCAACACTATAACTTGTGAGAGATGCACTTATCTAGCCAAACTGGAGGTAAAGCTCTCTGCATTCAAGACTGAACTTGACAGTCAAGAGGAAAAGGTAAACACTCGCAACACACCACATTCATCACATAGTCCCACTAAACCCACACCACGAAAATCCACACATAGAAAGACAAAAACATTTGCGGAGGCTCTCAATAAAACTCTGCTCAAGCAACAGAGACCTCCAAAGCAGAAACACAATCAACCTCCACCCTCCAACACAACCCAAATGACACATAGCCCATGGACTCAGTGTGCCACACAGCCACAGCCCATAAGGCAAAACAACGTACCCAACACACTAGTCAAAGGTGACTATATAGTCAGGCATACTGATGTCCCACTCACCAGGCTAAACAAGGAGAAGGTTACTGTCAGCTGCCTGTCGGGTGCCAGGATCCGCCTCATAACCCATGCACTCAGGTCACTCCACAACAAGTACAAATATGACTCTCTCATTGTCCATTTTGGTGTGAACGACCTGAGACATATCTCCCTGGACTACATGAAAAAAGACATGGAAGAGCTCTCCAATCTTGTAGCCCAGGCAGGTATGACCTTAGCCCTGAGTAGCATCCTGCCATCGCCCAGATTGATACCGCAGTACAAGGACAAAATGATTGACTTTAACAATTGGCTAAGCATCTGGTGTCATTTTAAGGGGATCCAGTATCTGTCTGCCTGGGACGACATGGTCTATAGACTATGATGCTTTGCCAGAGATGGTCTGCACCTGTCACCCCTGGGATTCTGGATACTGGTTAAGGCTCTTGCCACCCCTATAGTGCCTTTTTTAGGCAAGGTTCAAATGACAAATTCACCACCATAACAGGAACAGGCAAGCAAAAACTGAGGGCAATGCTACTCAATGCTAAAAGTCTAAATCTCAAAATGCACTCCCTTGAGGCACTCCTTAAAATGGAGAACATCGATATCTGTGCAGTGACTGAGACCTGGTTCAAGGCTCCAGAGTGCATTCATGCATTACCAGGCTATACCTCATACCACACTTTTCGGTCATCTAACCCGGACCGGAACACCAAAGGCGGAGGTGTGTCCATATTCATTAAGGATATCCACACCAGGCTAGTTGCTCAGCAAAATTTTATTTTTATTTTATTTTTATTTTATTTTACATTTGTTGACCGGGCTAGTCCAACTGGATACATGTCCATTTTCAGTGGAGGCCCAGGGAGAAAAGCTCCAGGATCATGGTAAGTTAAACCAATACAATGAATAAGTTACAACAAATAAATCAAGTAAATACAAATACAATGTTGTTGTTAGGACAAGTAAATACAGGTAAATACACTGACGCTTACAGGCCCAAATAAAGGAAACAAGAATGAAAATTATGTTTTGAAGAGGTACAGAATTAAACAGCTAGACAAACAGGCAAAATAGTGGCCTCTTGGGTTTATGGGTTAGGTGGAGGCTGAGAGAAGCCTTGGACAGGCAGGGGTGATAGTACTTAGTCTGGATTGGAGCAGGGGCATAACCATTGAGATTTCAGGTGTGCTCTGAGGTGTTTTTTAAACTGGTACTGAGATGACGTGAGTCTTAGGTTGTTTGGAAGGGCATTCCAGGATTTGCCAATAGAATTGGCATATAGTGCTTCACCACCAGAATTGTTGGCTTTAATGGTCAGTACTTGTAGGCTATTGGAAGACCTAAGGGACTTAAGGTTGGAGTACGGGGTGAGTATTTTGTTCAATGCGGGGGTTTTGTCTGGATGATTGATAATTTTAAATGCCTCAGTTAGCTGGTTGAGTTTGAGAATATTAGGCAGTTCTAGCCATTCCAGTGACCTTAGATTTAGGCAGTGATGGGTGCGATAGGGCATTCCAGTTATGAATCTGGCTATGTGATTGTATGTCGTAGAAAGTTTATTGAGCTCTCTCTTATTGAGGAAGGAGAATATCGGGAGGCATAAAGGAGTGTAGAGAGGAGGTGGGTTCGGCAATAGTAAGTTTAGTGTGCGGTGTTAAGAAAGCCTTTATTCTATACATTGACCCAAGTTTTTTATTGACCGATTTAATGGTTAGATTTACATGCATATCAAATTTAAGATTATGGTCTATGGTCACCCCTAGTAGTTTGGTGTGGGTGCAGGGGTAGATGATGGTGCCATTATTGGAGGACACATGGAAGGTTGGGTTATTGGTGTTGAGGGTTCTATAGCTTGAGCAGTAGCTGGGGTGGGGAAAAATAGAAGTAATTTGGTTTTGGTTGGGTTGAGTAAGAGTTTAAGTTCCGAGAACCATGTTTCGACAGTGGAAAAGCAGTTTTGGGTGGTGGCTTGGAGTTTGGCGAGAGATACGTCAGAGCAGATCAGGGTGGAGTCATCTGCATATTGAATACAAGTGGCCTTGGGAATCTTGGAGTGTAAACCATTTATGAAGATGGAAAAAAGAAGGGGACCGAGAATAGATCCTTGGGGGACACCAATATTGGTGGGGAGGAGGTCTGATAGGCTGTTTTGCCACTGAACCGCCTGTTTTCTGCAAGAGAGGTAGGCATTGAACCAACTTATGGTTGGTTTGCTAAGATGAAAGGTTTCCAGTGACTGAAGTAATAGTTGGTGGTTGACCATATCGAAGGCTTCGATAGGTCTAGAAAAGCGCAGAGGATATTAATTTATTATTGCGGTTGTGGTTGACTGAGTCAACAAAGGAGAGAGAGCAGTGGTTGTGCTGTGATGGGGAAAGCCATGTTGGGTGTTTGATAGGAGGTTATTTTGTGTGAGGTGGTTCATGAGTTGTTTGTGGACACAGCGTTCCATAATTTTGGCTAGGGGAGACAGTATGGCTATGGGTCTATAGTTCGAAGTGTCAGTGGAGGACCCTCCTTTATGGAGGGGGATGATAAAGGAGATTTTCCAAATAGAGGAATAGATGCTTCAGAAATGGTCCGATTGATTAAGATTGAGACAGGGTAGGCTATGACGTCAGATGCTATTTGTAAGTATTTGGCTGGGAGCAAATCTGCTGCTAGGGTGGTTGGTTTAAGTTTTTTCAAAAGGGTACGAATGTAGGAGGTGGAGATGGGTTGTAGGTTGAAGGCAGTTTGGGTTTTATCTATGGTTGGGGTTGCCACTGAGGGAGTCGTGGCAAGCTTACTGGCTAGGGACTGGATGGTCTCAGTAAAAAAAGAATTAAAGGAGTTGGCTATTTCCGTTGGATCTTTATCCATGAGTTTTTCAGGGGTGGGGGTAGTAGATTTACCTGGATGTAGGAGGCGGTTAAAACCAGCCCAGAATTTTTTGGGATTATACTGATGTTTGTTTTGGAGGTGACAGAAATATTGTTTTTTATCAGACTTAACGGCTGCTTTGGTTGAATTTCTGAGCTGGAGGAACTTGATGCGATCTAAGGGGGTTTTTGTGGTTCTCCATTTATTCCAGGCCTGGTCTCTGATTCTAATTTTTGATTTGGTATCTTGTGTTAGCCAAGGTGCTGTACGTTCCTTAGTTCTAGTAAATCGTTTAGGAGCATGAGAGTCGAGTATCTTGAGGAAAGTGTCATTGAAGTATGATACACTTTCCTCTAGTGGAAGGGTTTTTAGGATGTGCCAGTTACAGGCCTTGAGATCATCTAGAAATTGGTCAGGGACAAAGTTCTTGGTGTTCCTTACTAATCTAGTTATGGGGGGATTCGTAGTTGGACATTTGTGTTTTATAATAAAGGTAGCAAGGTGGTCGCTGAGGTCGTTGGGAAGGGTCCCTGAGGTATAGTTATTAGGATTCCTATTAGTAAGAATCCAATCAATGATACTCTCTTTTTGTTGGGCATGTCCAATTCTAGTGGGAGAAAGAATATTTTGGGAAAAAACATGTAAGTTAATGTGGAGAGGATTTGATTGAGCAGAGTAGAGAGACCAGTCAATATTAACATCTCCTAATATTATAGTTTCTTGGGGATAGTTAGTAGCGAGCCAACTAAGGGTTTGTTCAAGGTTTTCAACATTTTTGCCTGGTGGTAGGTAGGTTACTATGAGATTAATACTTTTTTGTCTGTTTAGGGATAACTTCAGGGCAATCAGTTCCAGGTTAGGAACTTTTGGGGGTTGGAGTAAATTCATTGCAATGCTCAAGGAATTCTTGAACATTACAGCTATTCCGCCTCCCTTTCTAGTTGTACGATCTGCCCTGAGGATATTATACCCAGGTGGGATAATTTCCTCATCCTTAGTACTTGGTTTGAGCCACGTTTCTGATAAACACATAATGTCAGGGGAGTGGGTTTCGAGCATGGCATGTAAGCTATGAACTTTATTGTTGATGCTTCTTATATTGAGATGAAGCATAAAGAGGGAGTCCGCTAGGCTTCTGGCTGGATGGGGGAGGTAAGGGCCTAGGTCACTATTAGGGCCTGGGTTAGGGTGGATATCGCCGTCTTTTGTGATGGGTTTTTTCAAATATTCTAGTATTTTTTGTAGTCTAGTTAGTAGTTTAAGATGGTCCCTTGTTGAGGATACTTTAGGGTAACGAAGAGTAATGTGAGTACTTTTAGGAATCAGGTGAGTAGCAGGGTAGAAAGAGGGAGGGATGAGAGTAGTGGGATTATGGGAAAACAAGGAGGTCTGACCTTTAGGAAGGTAGATTCCTGTTAGGGCTTGGGTTTCATATGTTGTTAAGAGATACGGTAATATAAGAAGTAAAAGTACAAGGGGAAGGGTGGTATATGAGTTTCTATCCATGGTGATGGGTGAGGTCTCTGCGTGGATAGAGCTAGGGGAGGTACCTTGGTCAGTAGGAAGCTGGGTGGTTGGTGAGAGTTAGGTAGGTGGGCGGAGTAGCCTTGGTGGTAGGGATAGGCAGAGAAATGGAGGGGGGAGGAGTGGACAGTTGTGATTGGGTGGTGGTAAGGGGGATGGGCTTGGTGTCCAAATAAATGTAGAGGTAGTGGGGGCGGGTGGGAATAGGGGGCAGGGAGGGGAGCGGAGCAAGCCCGAGGCGTGGCAAGCGGAGCGGGGACTACACCACAGGGATTTCCCTGGGTCTTAAAGGTAACCAGGTTAAATGGCAGCTTCCTTAGTTTTAATTAGAAGGAACCTGTATTTTTTAGGAGTTATTCTGCCTGGTTCAAGTGGTAGACTGCTAGGTATCTAGGCTAAACAGTAGGAAAAGGGTAGTTATTTATTTACCCTGAGTTGCTTTTTTGGAGTACTTTTATTTAGGTTGTAGGTTGTATGTGCATTCACACTGGTGGGGTCTTGTGGGGTCCTGTGCCACGCGGAATGTGTCTGTCTTTGGGGCTACCTAGGGTGGAGATAACAGAGAGAGATAGCTTCTTTAGTGTTAAGTAGTTTGGTGCAGTAGTATACAGATAAACATTGCAGTCAGTTGGTACAGCACAAAATATCAAAGCACAAAGTATTAATTTCAGCATGAATCAGTGATCTACAGCAATATGTTACAGCCTGTAAAAGTGTGCAGTGGTTTTAATTCCCTTAGCGGCTTAAAAGTACATCACAAAGCACGCTATTAATCAGGTAAAGCAGTTGTTGCCTTTTTAACAAAGTGAACCACTAAATTCCCTTAGCGACGGTGAGTGCATACAGGGTACACAATTATTCAGAAATAGCGTATACTACGAGATAAACTCATACGCTAAGTAGGAATTACATCTAAAACAAAATGAACTCATTAAATAAATTTAGCGATGCTGAGTATACGCCACGTGGCAAGTAATTAAACATGCAGAGCGTGTAATGCAAGGAAAACCCATACTCTATAGGATTGACAAATTAACCAAAATGTGCTCCAGAAAAAGAGCAGCTTGAGCTTGTTGGTAATAAAACGCGAGCTCTACAGGCTCCAAAGGCATGAGACACACACTGAGCAGAATTGCTAGGCTTAAGGCAGAACAGCAGATCAAGATTTAACTTTCTAGTTGCAAACACACGGGTTCATTGAAAGTGAAATCACATAATATATGCGCATTGCCCAGAAAAGAGTCACTGAGTTCAAAATGATTACACTAGAATGTGATCGCTCTTCAGGTATAAACACTGACGAGATAGGAACTAATAACATAAGCCAAGACTAGCGTATACTTCTTAGGAAGACAGTTGATCCTTCACAGATTACATTAATGTATCACATACAGCATAAACCAAGACTAGCATTAACTTCTTATGAATGCAGTTGAACCTCCACATACATTCAAGGTTATCTACGTGCAACTAACTCTGGGCAAAACTACAATCCAAATTGTAGCTTGCTACAGATCCCCCACCATGCTCCAGGATTCCCATTCCTTTTTTCTTGATATACTGGAAAATATTAGGGTTCAACCAAACACCCTAATAATGGGCGATTTCAACTACCCTATCATTAACTGGAAAAGCTACTCATGTACCAACTCCTATGCTCAACGCTTTCTGGAATTCATAAATTCCAATGCCCTGGATCAACTTATCCACACCACCACCAGGGACAACAATATCCTAGACCTAGTCATTACTAACATGAGTGACTGGTGTTCAACACCTGAAGTCAACTCCTTGTTGGTCAGATCCGACCATAAGCTAATCACCCTAGATATCTACATCCCACCCCAGCCCCTCATTAAGGAAACCATGGTAAAAAAGTTCTCCAAAGCCAGCTTCATGCTTCTTAAGACAGAAGTGGCAAACTTCGTGACACCCTTGAAGATGGACAATACAGTTCTAACTGCTGAATCCTACACAAATGTACTCTGTAAGCACTTACATGAGTGCATGGATCATGCTATCCTGACCAGAACCAAGACGCTATCCTCCAAAAAAGGAAGCCAATCTGGTGGTCCCCTGCCATATACAAACTCTACAACAGAAGGAAGAAACTGTTGCAAAAGAGAGTAAAATCCCATGAGTGGAGGAGCTAGCTCCCTGGTCAACCTCAGTAAGAAGCTAAGATCCCTTATAAGATCCTTCAAAGCTAGCTATGAAAACAAAATCGCCACTGATTCTAAGGACAACCACAAAGCATTCTATAGCTATGTCAGGAATCTCAATGGCAACACCCAGATCTGCTCTGAGTTACAGCACAATGGCATGAAAATTACAGAACCGACTGATATTGTCAACCTCCCGGCAGATAGGTTCAGTGCTAACTTTACCACCCCTCTCACCCCCTAAAGGGCCCATATCTATACAGGAAGAATGCAGAGTCCCTGTAATCACAATTATGCAGGTAAAAGCTGCGCTCTCTAAAGCCAAAAACACAGCATCCATGGGACTGGACAACATCCCAGGCTGCGTTTTGCACAAACTTCAGAACAAACTGGCTCCCCACCTAAGCACCATGTTCAATCATAGCCTCACATCAGGCTTTGTGCCCACTGAATGGCACACAGCAACAGTTATCCCACTCCACAAAGGGGAAGCCACCACTGATCTCGGGAAATATCTCCCTATTAGCCAGATGAGCATGGTCTGTAAGGTCATGGAACATATCATCATGGAACTCATAAACAAAGACATTGGTAACATCCAAACTCTGGACCCCACCCAGTTCAGGTTTGTGAAAGGCAGATCATGCCTCCTGAACCTGATCAACTTCTTTGAGGCAGTCACCAAAGCTGTAGACGAGGGTAAGGTGGTTCACATAGTCTATCTTGACCTCGCCAAGGCTTTCAACACCATCCCCCATTCTGGAATTATAGATAAACTCACTAAACTACGTATAAATCCTTACATCACAAGATGGGTTGCCAACTGGCTCACTGACAGAACCCACACTGTAAAGGTTGCAGACTCCAAATCTGACTTCAAACTAGTGACAAGTGGAGTACCACATGGTTTAGTCCTGGGATCTCTCCTGTTTGGTATCTACTTCTCTGAAGTACAGGCTAACACAGAAGGCCTTTGGCTAATGAAGTTCACAGATGACTGCAAACTAGTACCCATAGTTGAGTCCCCAAATGATGTGGACATCCTACAGAAGGGCCTCACTGAGACAGATGCCTGGTGTCAGAGCCATGGCCTCAAGCTCAATTCCAAAAAGTGCATTGTCATCCCCTTTGGTAAAAACTCTGTACCCATGAACTACTACATAGGCAGCAATCTACTTAATGCCGGATGTGTGATAAGAGACCTTGGGACCCAGGTGGACAGTTGCCTCTCCTTTGATAATCACATTGTGACAATAGTCAGGAAATCCTTCTACGTGGCACACCTCATCACAAAAGAGTTCTCATCCAGGAAAAAAGAGGTAATTGTTTCCCTCTAGTAGACACTCATTAGACCCATTATAGAGTACAATGCCCCTTTTGGAATGCACCTCACAAAACATCTGCAGCAGCTGGAAATGCCACAGAAGTACCTCACAAAGAGGATTACTGGTCTCAAACATATGCCCTACACTGACTGTCTCAAATAACTCCAGCTTTACTCCGTAACATATCACCTACTCTGAGGTGATCTCTTCCTTACATATAAAGCTATGTCAAACCCAGAGCTGTTGGACATGCTGCACCTAAAGAAATCCCAATCCATCCAAGCTACATGCTTTAGGGACCTAAACCTTGTCACCATAATAATAACGACATGCTGGAGGGATAGATTCCTGTCCCAGAGACTTCCCAAAGTCTGGAACAAGCTACCCATCTATGTCAAGCAAAGTTCCTCATTAGCACTCTTCAAGAAAAATCTTGATGAGTGGATGGGAAATAGGAAATACACCCTGGGGATCACTTCTGTGGTTCTGCTCAACAGGGACACAGGAAAGTAACTTTCTTGGGTGGCGTAAACCAGGGAACCTTGTTGGCTAGGCTTACTTAGACCCTTGGGCCAATAGCCTAGTACCTACCTATGAACCTATGAACATATAGATGTCTGATGTATGATACAATCTGATAAGTAAGCCTTTTACAGTGATACACAGTTTCGTTGTTCACCAACTAGTTTGTTTGTATTATGCATCTTAATCTTTTGCACTGTTATATTGTTTGATCCATTACCCTGTTACATTGTTATTTTGTTCCAGATTTCTTTGTATATCAGCTACTAATGTGAATGAAAATGGTCTTTGGACCACTGCCTTCACCAGGTTAATAAATGTAAATGAATGAATGAACAAAAGAATGAATGAATGGATAATAAATAAAAACATTTAGCTTTTTTTAAGTGGCTAAATGATATGAGAAGTTGGATAGGAGAGGATAATTCAGGCAAAAATACAGCAAATAATAATAATAATAATAATAATAATAATAATAATAATAATAATAATAATAATAATAACAATAATAATAATAATAACAATAATAAATAAGGTACTTTGAATTAACTGAAAAGACCTAGGGGATCGGATGGAATAACATCACAGTAAACAATAAGGCTGCCACACATGTCCAGGACAATATTAAAGCTGCCATGCAGTACTAGGAATTGGCTATGAACGTATACAAAGCCTGACTCAAGAAATCAAATGTTGACTTCAGTGGTGAAGCAGTGTATCTGCTTTATCTGTGTAGGACAAAACTGTAGGTTATATTGAAAGTATCATACAGAAATGGAAACTGACTGAAAGACTATTGCAAAGTGCCTCATGGAAGAAAATACTGACAGTAAATGAAATTATTTGAGCATGGGATAGATTGTTACAAACAATGATAGCTGCTGTCACTGTTGAAAATAGTTCAGTGTAAGTGGATCAAAGGCATCCTGGTGACTCTGAAAAAATATTTGGGAAAATCCTAAACATGATGGAAAATAACTAAAGACTAAGGTAGATTGCACCACATCAAAAGCAATTATTACCCAGTGGGGATAAAAGTATACTTCTGCATGAGTAGGGCAAATACTTCTGGACTGCAGAGGGAAGAAAACAATTCCTAACAGTACTAGCGGTTAGTTGAACACTGGGACATGCTATATCACAACAAACACAACTGGTAGCCAGTAATGAAATGTGTACCTTCCTTTGTATGTGAGGCAAAGATTTCCTTGTGATTTTCAAAATCCTGTAAAGGGAAAATAAGTTAGAAATCCTAACACTTCTGGCAAATGTATGAATGCTAGATCAGATTGTAGTTTATCAAATATAGCTAGTATCCATCGTGTAAATATGTACATAGTTCTGTGCAAATGATGCAAAGGCTTCCTTGTGATCTTGAGAGACCTGCACAGGGAACAATAATCTAAAAGTACTGAGAATTGAATGTAAAGCATGTAGCGTGCAGCACATCTTATCTAATGCTACTTTTAATATCAATGTAATTAGCAGTAGAACGCTAAGATGCTGTATAATAAGAATTAGTACATAGTCCAACTTATCTTACCTACAGTCTCACTATTCTGAGGATCAAAACTACAGTCCTTGGACTTTCAGTGTGTAAGCATTTTGTGTAGTCTGCATTATAAGAGATACTGTCTTTAGTTCTGCGATAATCCATCATGCAGGTTTACCAGTCTTTTCCTTTTGGAAGGATAATATTTGCCCGGGGGGGGGGGGTACCATTATGTTAATGAAATGCTGTAGTGTAGTAGTACAATCAGACTGTGCAGAAGGATGAGTCAGTGGTAGCCATTTCACATGAGAGCAGAAGCTCACATGCCTGCTCAAAATGTTGACAGTAGTAATGCCGAGTGCTTACAAGCCCAAAACAAAAGACCAAAAATCCAGGAGAAGAGCAAAACTCGAAGATAGCTCTTCTTGATTAATCTTCTTTTTGCAGGGGGTCAAGCCCCTCTGTCTGCACCCCCTGATGTGTATGGCAAGCCCCCTACACCTCTCCCCAAACTGTGTGGGTGTGCCTTCCGTGAAGGCTGGGTGACGGGCTGGCACCTCGGCACCGTAAAAATCCACTGCCAATCATCATGGCTCAATTTTTAAGGTCATAGTTCTGAGGGAGAAGACAATGTTTTGGGTCACAGGGTCACAGCAGAGGAACAGTGCAAAACCCTTTGCCTCTCAAGGCATCTCTGCTTTTGAGACTACATATTGATATTCCCTATATAGGACGTGTAAGTTAACAAACCATAATATCTGAAAATAGTCTAGCTCACATTTGATTCTATTCTATATCTATTGCCCATTTTGTTATTTATTAGATGAAATCTGCACAAGCATATAATTTTTGCTCTTGCTCATTTTCTCCTAAATGAGATTAACATTAATTTTCTGGAAATACTCTAACTTCCCATATAGAAGACTATATCTTTAAGAAGAGACTGCTCTACATACCTAGAAAGAAATATTAAAGGGCAACAATCATGCAGTAATGGTTATTTAGTAACACATAATGGGAACAATAACTCTGCAAACTAATTAGAATGTATATAAAACCCATTGCACCTGTTATGCTTTTGGTATGTTTGATACTTGTTTCAAAATAAAAACTATTTCAGTTTTGCTGGTATTGTCCGTGCTTACTGTTAAAATTGTCACTCAGAAAAACTCTCAACCTCTTACCTTCAGAATTGGGAACAAAGCTAAAAATAATGAGGGGCAACAGTTACAAACCATGGACATTCGTTAAATGTTGCTACTCAACTCAGAAAGTTGGTAGAATAAGATAATAGGAATTAACATGCTTTTTCCTGAATAAAAGATAACTGTAACTATTATGGTTGTCATTATGTATTGATTATAATTCACCAGCCTTTCTCAAAAGAATCATCAACTTTAGGAGGGTCAGAGCAAAATTTTGAGCCAAAATCAGGGACATTCTTTAAAATCAGGGACATTTGAGAGATGTCTTCCTCAGATTTCCTAGGTGGGTCAGTATATTTCACTTAGCAGTGCTTGTTTCAACATTTTAGCAATGCTTCACGCTTTGTAACATCCCTTCATTAATAACAGAGTTTAAAGCCACAGGCTTTAATGTTCTGCAAATACTCACTTTTTAGAACAACAAATCAGTTGCTGCAGGAGTATAAATAAAAACATGCTAGTATTGTTGTACTGACTCTATACCAAACCCCTCCCTTATCATCATGCCTAGTTTTTAGAGACAATGTTCTTCACATCAGGTCTGAAACCATTCTGATGCCTTGGGGAAAACACTGATCATATAGTCCTATTGCAGGGCTGTGGCATTCTCACAACATGTATTGTCCTGTTTTGTATCACAGCAGTCTGGCTGAAAATTCTCAAATAATTCCATCCATCCATTTCTAACTAGCGGACCTGCCATCTTTAGTTAACAAATGCTTTTTTGACAGTAATAATGCATGCATTTAAATAAACTGAATTAAACTATATGGAAGCGTGAAATCAATTGAGGTATCCTATATAAAAGGTTGCACAGTAATGGGTTAAAGATTTAAGATTTTTTCTTTATGACACGTCTCATATTCATACAATCAGGATTGCTTAAAGATTGCACATATGATGTTAACACAATCAATGACTGCATCTAAACTGACTTATGCAAAATTCTAAAACATTTATCTGTTAAAGAGCCTGGCATAAATTCTGGAAAAAGTGAAATTTTATCTGCTTTAATGGCCAAACATATTTCATTTTGGGAAAATTTGATTTGGAAGTTGTACCACACCAGTAGCCTAGGTCTTAGCTGAAAAGGATTCACAAGTGTCAGTTGACAGACCTAGTTAACATATTGTTAACATAGCTAGTATTGCCTTTGTTAACATATTGTAGCGATGTATAAAGATATAGAAATCATTGTATTATATCTGTTTAGCTGTACATTAAGAATGTTATAATTTTACCAGTAATATTTGTGATTTCTCCCTGTGAGCAAGGAATACAGTCAAAGCAACATGGCGGTTGTCCATTTTGTAAAACTTTACGATGTCCAAGGCCACAGTTTGCACTACAGATGGAAACCGGTACCTGAAAAAAATACAAATATCAAACATGCAGTAGAAGAAAAAAGATAATTTAAAAATCAGTAATGAGAGGAGCAGGGATATTATTAAGTCCATTTATATGTGCAGCTGCTGATAACTTGTAAATATACTGAAATGCTAACAGAGAATCATAAATCTAAAAAGATTCCTAGACACTCTTTTTAACTCATTACTTATCTCTCACCAGTTTCAGTTATTTCAGTCAGCAAAGTTTATGAGTGCACAATCTTCAGCAGGAGAAACTGTCAGCATAAGTGATCAGTAAGGAAAAGGGAGAGTTATTCATTGTGTTGTGTAGAAGCATTTATTTACTGAAAGAGATGTAAATACACGCAACAGTCTCTTATAATTATTGTGGAATCAGCAATAATGGGAGAATTCAAGGCAGCATGAGGCACACATGGATCTTGTCTGGGAAACAGGAACACCTCGTAAGTCTATACTAGCCTATTTAAAAATTAAAGACCCTAGCAGGGACTGAAGGTTAAGGCAAAGACTTGCATAATCGGGGAAGAGGCTTGTGTTTTTAAACCTACCACCTCAATCTAGAAAGATCTATCTCTATTTATACCTCTCTGAATTAATTCATTTGGCAACCAACAAAGTTCTTGCTTTTATGTATATACTCTGTATATATTGCTGTAATCGCTATTTGTAACACTGTATCTACTTTTGTACCAATTAATGCTTAATATTTTCTGTATCTATGTTCTTGTAGGAGATTTTCTCCCTGGGCCTCCACTGAAAATGGGCTCTTTTAGGTCCAGTGGACTTTCCCAGTAAACAAATGCAATAAATAAATAAATAAATAACAATAAATAAATAAATAATTGTCTACAGACCAGAAAAATGCATATTATTTTGCAAACTGTCCAAAATGTATTTGGAGCAACCAAGTCTCTAGTAAATTTATGAGTTGATTTTTTTTTAAATGAACATATCTATAAGACACTCTAATGTCTGTGGCATATAATTTGTCATCCATCATTTTTTTGTTTAAAGTACAAGATTGCTTGTTATATATCACAAGACACTCAAGGCATGTCAGACTGTAGGGAGGCTTAAAACACTGACAAGCCTCAATAAATTTTAAATTTGCATTCAGTGAGTGAGTAGCAGACAGATAAATGAGAAATAAGATATGCACCTTTCCTTGATCCTTCCACATCAGTGCCTCTTCTCTGATGAAAAGCTCTTGTCCTGAAGGAGCAGCAGAGTCATATTTTCCCACATGTACATACTTAGATTCTCCACTTACATTTAGGTACCAAGCAATCAGGTCATATGCTGCAGGTGGATCACCATTAACATCAAAAAATATCTCTTCTCCAGCTTTGTTCACGAACCTCACATTTCTGAGATAATGGAGTAGCTACAGACAAAAACACAAAACATGTATATAAACCATTGCACAGCAGATTAGTAACAGACAATACAGAAGAAAAACAGTCACTATGTAAAACTAATTGGACCAATGCATTCAATGGAAAGATGGCACAAGGAAACTGACAAATTTAATGTCAGGATCTAGGCACTCAAAATCATGATGGTATATTTCCATAAAAAAATAGATATTTAATTATGATGAGAGATAAAAATATATATGAAGTGGAAATGAGGTTGAATTATAACATTGAACATGCAAACAAATAACCTGGACAGTCAAATTAAACATAGTGTGAGACAAGATTAGGAAAACGTTAATAAAACTTTATATAAAAATATTCAGCATAATAGGAAACAATTTCATAGATATATAAAATGTGGTAGAAGTGAAGGCATGCAAATTGATAAACTGTGTCGATTCTAAATACTTTTCTCAGATTGCAGATAGGTTTACAAAATCTTATGCAAAGCAGTTTGGCTCCACATAGTGGAGATGATTTGTGATAGTAAATTCCAGGTTAACTGCAGATATTGAAACTACATTAGATTATGTTGAAAAGGTATTATACACACTGGACTCCAGAAAAAACACAAAGAGGAGATGGAATTAGCAATAATAGTAAGTCTTTTGCTTCCTCTTAAAGTGCCATTAAATGTATTTGTTAAGTTATTTATATATGGAGAGATACTCCTCAAGACTGCTTGTTAAACCCATCTTAAAGGGGAAGGAGAATAGGACAAACCATAGATGAATCCATCCATAAGTCTACTTTCTTGTGGAAAAATTATAGAGAAGATTATTTTGGATTGACTCTTGTCAGAAATGGAAAGACTGGGACTTGAAATTGTATATCAGCATGCATACATTGAAAATAGGTCTATAAGTATCTGTAACATGATTTTTATAATGATACAATAACAGCAATAAATTAAAAACAATGTGTCTTGATATAATTTAGGTAGACCCATCTTCAGCCTTTGACACGGTCACACACAAAACACTAATCAGTAAATTGGAACAACTAAGTATTAATGTAATCATGATAACATGGATTGATGCATGGCTTATGTATAGGACATGACTAGTATCATACAATTGAACAGCTGGAATTTTAGGGTGCAGTCAGGGTGTCCTGCAGGGATCTGTCCTGGGTCCATACTTGCTTATGTTGTAACCTCCTGATTTATCTTCTTCATTTGAAGTATTCTAAAGGCTGTATCTAGATGACCTGAAAATGAGAAGACTGATTACTTATGTTATGAATAGGTGATGTCTGCAAAAGAACTTGACTAAATTGACCATTTGGGCACAAGAAAATAATATGATGATAAATACTTCAAAGCCTAAATTGTCTGAGATTTGTGAGATGCAGATTAATGGATGAATATTTAATACAGCATCACATGATTAAAACTGTGGATTTATTCGACCTAGGTATATGGGTAGATCCATCTTTGAGTTTCTCTGATCATATCAACTGATTAGTTAACAAAAGTTTAAAATTATAGGCTGTATAAAAAGATTTAGGAAGTCTAGGAAATCAAAATGATGAAATCATTGTTTGTAAGTTACATTAGATTAAAACTAGAGTATGGAATAATAATAGGGAAACCTTACAGGAAAACTATAATGAGCAAATTAAAAAGATCTGAAAGTTTAAGTTGTTATGAACAATTATGGTTTGCTGACTTTTACAGTGTCTAGCACAGATATTTATGAGGTGACTGTATTCAGGTATACAGGGTATTTAGAGATAACTACCTCAGGGAATGCTTGGGGTTAGGAAAGAATATTCGAGAGAGTCATTGGATAACCTGTGCTGGAGATTATAAATATACATCTATTGGGTTTAACCTATACATAAATATACATGTATTGGATGCAATGTGTACATGGGTGGCCGCGGTGGTGCAGCAGTTAGCATTGCTGCCTTACAGCAAGAGGTTCTCTGGTTCAATCCTCAGCTGTGCGGAGTCTGCATGTCCTCCCTGTGGTCACGTGGGTTTCCTCCGGGTGCTCCGGTTTCCTCCCACATCCCAAAGA
Source organism: Protopterus annectens (assembly GCF_019279795.1). Classification (NCBI taxonomy): domain Eukaryota; kingdom Metazoa; phylum Chordata; order Ceratodontiformes; family Protopteridae; genus Protopterus; species Protopterus annectens. Next base: position 1,106,021,354 of record NC_056746.1, read on the forward strand.
CATGCTGTAGGTGGGTTGGACACTCTAAATTGGCCCTAGGCTTGAGTGTGTGCATGTGTGTGCCTTCTGTGGAAGGTTGGGCGCCAGGCTGGCAACTCGACACTGTAAAACTCCACTGCCAATCATGAGTGGACAGGTGATCCACTGTGGCGACTCCTAACTGGGAAAAGCCAAAAGAAGAAGAAGAAGAAGAAGAAGGATACAGTGTGTACATGAATATACATGTATGGGGCACAGCCAGGGTTGCCAGATTTCCCTATTTGAGCTGGACTGTCCCAAGATCAGCAGCCCAATCCTGAGGTCCAGAGTTATAATCCTGGCGAAACTGCCTCCGCTTTGTTTTTTTTTATTGTATTCCAGTATACAAGCCAATCAAAAAATTGCAAAATGGAGCTAATTCTGTTTAATGTGGAACTGCTTGATGTTCAGCATTGAACAGAAGAGGCTCCGCTGTGCGTTTCTTTGATTGGCTCGTATACTGGCATATGGGCAAATCAAAAATCACAAAACGGAGGTACTACTGTTTCATGCAGAGCTGCCTGATGTTCTGCATAAATTTTTTTTTTTTTGGTCCCTACCTGTCCCTTTACAAATTAATATACATGTATGGAGCACAGCCTGCACATGAATATATGTGTACTGGTCGTGGCCTATATATATACTGTATCTCTCTCTCTCTCTCTCTATATATATATATATATATATATATATATATATATATATATATATATATATATATCTAGCTATAGATATGTATATAAATATACATGTATTGGGTACAGCCTCTTTATAAATATACATGCATGGGACATAGACTACATTTGCAGAGTGACGCAATAGACTGTCGATAGGCTTATTATTTTGTCTTAGTCTCTATATTTTGTACATCAGTGGGCACTATTGTGACTCATAGACATGAATCACATTAGTCCTCAGTGGCATACAACAGTCTTTCCATTTTACTGAACAGTGCTCAGGAATAGCTAGTACCCTGTATAGCAGGTGATCCTGTGCTGGGCTGGCAGGAAGCACTGTGTAGTGTGACAATACTAAGTAGCACAATGATGTATGGCAGTTAAGTGTAGTACAGTCTGCTTTACTAAGTAGCTATGTGCAGTGCTTTGGTAAGGCATACTGTAAGGATCTACCTTATATCACCACCATGCTGTGATCCACCATCATGCTTGACTGCAGTTCATAAGGAAATCATGGTAATTATGCACAATGTTCTGCTTGTACCTATTTGTGCATTCA
>NC_056746.1:1106327607-1106457607 GCF_019279795.1 Protopterus annectens
CTATAGTACAAATCACTAGCTAGGCAGGGGTTCTACTCTCAGATCTAACAAATGTGTGTGTATGGGTCTATAAGTTTGTGTGTAAGTATGTCTGTTTGTAAGAAGTATTGTGATAAGATCCCACCCAGTGCCCTACTTTATCAGTCCTGCTAATGTCATTCCCCTTATCAGCACTTTTGGTCAGTTGTAAGCCCAATAAGCTCCGTAACGCATGCGATAATTGCATAACACTATAGTACAAATCACTAAATAGACAGGGGTTCTACTCTCAGATCCAGCAAATGTGTGTAAGTGTGTCTGTTTGTAAGAAGAAGTATTTTGATAAGTGTCCCACCCAGTGCTCCACTTTATCAGTCCTGCTGATGTCATTCCCCTTATCAGCACCTTTGACCAGTTATCAGCCCAGTAAGCTATGTAGTGCATGCGATAACCACGTAATACTATTGTACAACTCACTCGATAGGCAGGGGTTCTATTCTCAATATTGGCAACTGTGTGTGTGTGTCTGGGTGAGACTCACATCCTGTATGGGTTATACCATTTTGAGTTATGTACCACCCTGTACACTTCCCATTACCCTACTTTACAAAGTCTGCTGATGTCATTCACCTTAGACGTACCTTGGGAAAAGGTAAATCGTATAATCTTCATGGTTTGTCTAATAACTGCATAACATTATAGTAGAAATACCTAGATATGTAGGGGTTCTAATCTCAATGCTGATGACTGTGTGTGTGTGTGTGTGTGTGTGTGTGTGTGTGTGTGTGTGTGTGTGTGTGTGTGTGTTTTTGGGTGAGAATCATATCATATGTGGGTTATACCATTTTGATGTGTGTACCATCCATGCATGTTTACCACCTCCCGATGGCATTACTTTATATAGTGTGTTAATGGCATCTGCCTCACATGCAGCATGTTAAACCATTGTAAAGGCCATACCAGTCATCTGTACAGATGTCTGCAGAATATCTGGATGCTTGCAACCTATATGTGGTCTGTGTCCCCTAACAATGGCCATGTATGTGATATTGTTGGCAAATAAATCACAGTTAGTGTACTGACACACATGCAGCATCAACTATCATACCTGACTGAAACATCAAGCTGATACAATGTCTGTTACCCTATCACTTGTCCAGGCTTGTAGGAGCAGTAGATGACTTCACTTGCTCCTTCTGGTGGGTTATCTCACCATCCATGAAGGCATTCACAACATTACATGTTGTAAGAGGTAGAGGGTTATGTCCCATGCATATAATCTATGTGGGGCATGCCATGTATATGTAGCACTATAGGACATTAAAGTGGCTATGTAGGTTTAAACATCTGTCTATTGCCAACTGTGTTTGTGTTACTGTAGGCACATCCCCTGTGTCAGTCTTTACTGTGTGTTTGCAAAGGATATACCATTTTGTCTCCCTGTTCCACCATGTGAACTCAGGAATACATACCACAAACCTGTTATATGCAGTACCATGCATGCCCTCACCAACTGCATCAGAGTTGAGTGCATGGGAAAGAAATGGCTGACACGATAATCTGTTGTGGTCAATCTAATGCCTCAGCTTGTGACGGACCTACTGACAGTACTCCAATACCTGTTCCATATGTATGAGCCTGCGGTACTGCACAACACTGAGGTGACATATCTGAAGGCTACCTGTCTGTGACAAGGGGTATGTATGGAAGTCCATCACACACTGTTGCATGCATACAAACCTAGTTAACGTACATATAAAGCTATACCTTGGCTATGAAACAGTTGGTGTATTTCCATTCTACCATACTCCATGTTGGTAATGTCTGCAGGGCCACAGCATGCAGACACACAGACACTTGAAACACAAACAGAATATAGCATGTCAGACTACATTCAGTCAGTGGTACTAACAGCAATAATGCATCATGGCTAATAAGGTACATACACCTTTATGTGTACCCATAACAAATGCAAGCAGACAGCACCTTACACAGTATTACATAGCTACACTATACTATACACTACACTATACTATATTCACTCTGTGCATCAGACCCATATTAGCATGTCACTGCATTGATGGTATGGATAACAGGGATGTGGCACAGGTATCACCATATGCACAGAGTGTGGTGTGAGTGTTTGTCAGAGGCCTAGGCTGGGCCATACAGTTCACAGCCATGTTTGTGTGTTTGGAGGGGTATCCTATAGATGGGCTGTGCAGAGGTGCTGTGTGTGTCTGGAGGTGGCCTGCCTGTGATACAGATGTGTGTGTGTATGTATGCACACAATCATGCCATGTGGCTGCCCTACACAGAGGTATGGTGGACAGCTGTGGGCCATACATGGCAGGGTGTCCAGTTCACCATCTCTGACCACAGACATGTGAACTGGTCCTGCCAGGGGTCTCACTGGCACCACCAGGCCCAAGAACAGATGCAGCACTGCTTCGTGATGGTGACTGCTGTCTGCTGGATCTGTGTCCATGACGGGACCGGCCAGGACCACATGCCCATGGCCTGCTCCATTGTGATGTGGACAGCAACTCCCTTTCAGTAGTGCTGGTGTCACTGCCACTATGGGAGTGTGAAGGTGCATGGCCCCGTAGACTGTCAGCTGATGTTGGTGCTGACCTACATCCATGTGGCCAATGCCCATCTCCCACCACATGCTCTAGCACAGACATGCCACGGTCGAGGATTGCCAAGGTCTCACCCCCACTGTCTATTCATGACCTCAGTATTTTGGCATGTGGCCTCAACAAGATCATGTATGTTGCCACATAAATCAGGAAGACTTGGATCCAGCACGCTGAGTGTTTGTCTGGTGTTGCATTCACTATGTGTCTGTGCATCCATGACAGCCTGAAACATGCATCTGGTGACACCTGCTGTGGCACTTGTGACAGTGGCTTGACAAGCAGCAGTCGTCCTGCGAGCACGTCTGTCCAGCCACGTGTGTGGGACCTCACATGCACTCCGGCTATGGCCATGTCTACAGTCACACCTGCTATAGTCACCACACTACCCTGTTTCATGCCACCACCTGCCAACTGACCATCATCTGTGGATGCTAGGGACAGGGCATTTGTGGGCATTGTGACTGTGTGCGGGGACATTGTGGATGACTGTGGGATGCCAACCAATGACACAGATTCATCCCCTGACAATGCCACCTGTGTCTGACTATGATCATCATTATTGCCAGAGTCTGCAGAGACACTGACATCAGATTCTGAGTGGGAGGGACCACAACCACCATGACCACCTGTTGGGGGAAAGACAACATATGTAAATTCATACTTACACTATACTGTTTGCTGCTACACACACACATGCACACACACACACACACACGCACACACACGCACACACACACACACACACACACACACACACACACACACACACACACACACACACACACACACGCACACACACGCACACACATACAGGTGAGGTGGCAGACAGGCATTACAGACCTCACAATAGCCAACTGGTGACATTCACAACACAGTCAGACAACTACATACACATCCTGGACAGGCCCTCAACATCATGCAGTGCAGCCCTTTCCACTTAATATTACTACTTATATACACCTCTGTGATATGTGAGTAGTGTTAGTAGGTGATGGGCCTTCAAGTAGCACACATTGCACCCATGTAGACATAATTTCTGTTCACCTATACAGCACAGTGGGAACTTCTACAGAACATACCTCTCAACTGTGCAGAGTGTCACTGAATGTCTATATGTCTACATGTGTGGCTCATATTTCTGGTCTGTTTGTCATAAATCCTGTGTTTGTCTAACATATTACTGGGATGATATGAGGACTGGTGTCATGAATTAATGACATATTTTGAGTTTCACACTTCAAAACCTGCAGTACATGTATGTTACAACATAACCAGTTATACTAACAACCTTTTAAGATTACAGTGGATATTATAAGTGTAGACACCCCTGTTAACATGCCAGGTTTGTCTGATATATAACATGAGACCACAGAAATCATGTGATAACATTTCCCACCTTTAATGTGACCTATAACCTATGCAATCCAATTGAATATCAAACACATTGGATAGGGGTACAATAGGCTGGTCGCATGACTGTAAACACCCTTAAACCAATAAATATATAATAAAAAACGTAGCACAAGAGCAAAAGCAAGGGTCAAATCTTATATTCAAAGCCAGATACTTTTATTAGTAAAACAACGGATAAGCGCTTTCGCTAAAAAATAGCTTCATCAGATCACAATGTTTGCTTAACATAGACAGTTTAAATACTAAAGCACATGGTGAGTACAATTCAAATGAACCAATCATCATCACACATCAATTAGTTCACTTAACATTTAAAGCAGCAAATACAAAAGTATATCAGTGCATTAATTACTGCTACTAATCATATAAAAATATATATATATATAAATATATATATATAAAAAACTAACTCTATTTAAAAAAGCGCATCCTTTGAATACAACAAATGATAGTATAAAACTTTAATAAAAGTTTTCTTGTTGTTAAAATGCATTTATAAAAATTATTTATATATATCTATTACAATTTAAAAATGACTAAATATTCTCATATCTTTATGTGTCTGCGTTTTCTAAGTACAGGTTTGATAGAGACTTTGTCATTTAGTCCTGAGCCTCTATCTGCTCTTAGCAAAATAATCCAGTTGTTTTCCTTCTCCTCTGTATATGTCATTATGTTACCTCCTCTTGCATTAGGTTCTATTACTTCTAGTACCCTAAATTGAAATTCATGTTGAGTGTTGTGTAAGACAGTGTGCTTGGCTAAAGCATTCTGTGTATTACTTTTTCTGATGTTATAAATATGCTCTCTTATCCTGTCACGTAGTGGGCGGTTCATCTTACCCACATAAAATGATGAACATATTTTGCAAACTGCCAGGTAAACAACGTTAGGTGTCATACAATTCGCATGTGTTCTAAAATAAAATGTTTTACCATTATCTGGATGGATAAATGTGGTATTGCTATCAATATAACAACAAAAATTACAATGACCACATTTTTCTGTATGTCCTGAACTAACATGCTGTACAGCTTTCTTAGGATAACAGAGGAGTCTTTTTAAGTTGTTTCTGTTCCTATATATAAAAGAGGGTTCTTTGCCAACTATGTTAGAAATCTCTTCATCAGCCTTTAGTATATCCCAATGTTTACATATGATATTCTTGACTTCAAATAAGTCCGTTGTATAACTTGTAGCAAATTTGACATTCAAGGGTGTCGAAGAAATATCAGTTCTAATGATATCCTGTACTGGACCAAAATAAGGTTTACCTCTAGCATCACGTGAATTAAGGGCTTCAGTAGTGTATTGATCTATTTCACTAATTTTGTAGCCCCTATTCTTTAATCTATTTCGTAAACATGACAGATCTTTTTCTAAGCCTATTTCTGACGGATTTAGCCTAGAACATCTTAAAGATTGTCCTTTAATTATATTTTTAAAAATGTGGGGTGGGTGCATACTTGTCCTATGTAGTAACATGTTGCTGTGACAAGGTTTCCGATATACCCCTGTGTTGATGAGACCATTGTGTAACCTTTCTACATAGACATCTAGGAACACCACTTTCTCATAGGAGTATTGCATAGTGAATTTCAAACAATTTGTCAAGCTATTCATGATGTTTAAAAACTTTTCTAAGTTATCTACTGTTCCATTCCATAGAAAAAAGACATCGTCTACAAATCTACGAAAGAAGATGACATATTCCTTAAAAAACTTTTCTTTAAACAAAACTGCTTGTTCCCAAAATGCTAGAAACATGTTGGCGTAGCTGTTGGCACAAGGAGTGCCCATTGCTACGCCTTCATGTTGCTTAAAAATCTTATCATCAAACATAAACGTGTTATTATAAAGCACAAGTTCAAGAAAATGGACAATCAGATCTGTCAACAATTCAGAATAGTCACTACATTCTTTTAAATAATTCGTGACAAAAGTTAAACCTAGTTCATTGGGTATTACAGTGAACAAGGACTGTATATCTAGGGTGACAAAATAACAAGCATTAATATTGTCACAATGTGTGATGCATTCATAGAGGTCTACCAAAAATTGCTTTGTGTCACGTAAGACAGATTTATTTTTATTCAAAATGGGTCTTAAATGCTTCTCTATGAATACTGATAAATGTTCAGTAACCCACCCTCTTCCAGATACAATGGGCCTCATTGGTGGGTTACTTAAGTCTTTATGTAACTTAGGAAGTCCATAAATTAGAGGCAACATTGGTTTCTCAACCATAAGGTATTCATAGGTATTTCTATCAATTAAATTACTTTTGTAAATATCAGTAAGGGTATCAAATACATACCTACAGGTGTCATGAACATCTGATATATTAATGATACCATAAAATTTGTCTTGTAACATATCATGCATAGCATTCATATAATGTTCTTTGTCCAGGACAACAACACCAGAACCTTTATCTGCTGGCCTAACTACAATATTCTTATTAAATTGCAGGTTATTCAAGCTTTTTCTTTCATTGAATGTTAAATTATCTGATTTCTTTAATTTATTATATGTCTTAGTTTCATAGTAGTGATGCAACTCTTCCTCAGTTACTTTCAAAAAAGCCTCTACTAGAGGGTGATTTACGGGTACATAATCACTAAGATTCTTGAATATAGGGCCTTCTCTGACAGTGCTATCCTTATCCCTGAAATTATATTTCAACATTAAATTTCTACAAAATATTCTTAAATCCATAATTGTATCAGTAAGGCAGCCAGTTGTCTTCGGTATATAATTCAGGCCCTTACTTAACAAAGAGATGTCAGAGTCAGTTAATTCAACAGAAGAAAGGTTGAACACTACCTTTTCTTTACCCACATTTTCTTTATCGTGGTATTGTGTAGAGAGTCTTCTGACAATTTCCTCTTTTGCCTTCCCCTGCTCATGGAACGTGACCTCCTTGGGCCTTTGTCCATGTGCACGGGTAAAGGGAGAGTTAAATTGGCATCAGCTACATGCTAATTAGCTTCCTTTGTTTTAGGTCTAACTGCTGGCTCTGAAGTAACTGAAGGTTTGTTCTTAACAACATTAACTTCAGGGTATAGATTAATGCTTTCCTGTGCTGGAATGCACTAACCTAATTACATCATTAGAATCATTTAATTCATTGCAAGGTGCATCACTTATTGCAATCTCTATATTATTATTTGTATTTACAATACTAGATCTCTCTTCTTCATTACTATCAGGTTGTGAGCCATAAATAGATTTGCTATTATCTAAACCATTCAAATTAACATTATTAGGCATATTCAGACTGTCAGGAACATCTGTAGAGAGCGCTGAACCTCTATTACTACCAGCATTTCTTGTATATGTATTAGTTACATTCATTCTAGTAGGTTGTACAGTATTAACATTTGTCTGACCCTCATATACATTAGTAGCTAGTCTATCATTGTTATGTCTCTGCCAAACAAACACTTGACAGTTTAAAATCATTCAAGTCACGTATCACTTTATTTCTTTTTTGTTGCAAAAGTTTCCGATCATAGGCGGAAACACAGTCAAGTAAATTTTCAAATAGTGGATATACGATATTTTCAGGAAAGTCAGTAAATAAGTGTTTTGTTTAGAATTAATTGAGTCAGTTAGTTTCTTTTCCTCAGGACTAAAAAAGTCAATCAAGAGCTTGAGATACTCACGACTGGTCTCTAAGTTGATGCGCTGCCAACGCGCTAACAGTTCTGGAAAGTCAGTGCCTTGGCTAGGCATACAGAATACTCTCAAACCACGAGGCACTATATGGTGGTCAAGACAGTATCGGAAATGGGCACGCTGTGCCTGTAAACGTTTTAGTTTAAGGAAGTCCTTCTCAATGTCGTCCAGCGCTCGGTAAAGCGCCTGCATGTCTACTGTCGCTCCGTTGACGTCAGCTGAGCTTGCTTCATCAAGCACAAACCAAGAAGGGTTGGAAATTCCATTCAAATATTTACGAAATCTGGTTTCGAGTGTTTCTCTGCCCCGGTGTTCACTTCTGGGCACATAATCTAATTCTATGCTTGACATATCCTCGATAGTCACAAAATTAGTGTTGTAGTAGACAAAAATGGCAACAGCACAGTATGAAAGTCACCTTACTCCATTATGAGCAGTAAGAACTAAAGTAAAAAGTCAAAAAATCCAAAATACTGCTCTCACTGGTAAATGCTCTTGTGGAAACAACCAGTAAATATATAATAAAAAATGTAGCACAAGAGCAAAAGCAAGGGTCAAATCTTATATTCAAAGCCAGATACTTTTATTAGTAAAACAACGGATAAGCGCTTTCGCTAAAAAATAGCTTCATCAGATCACAATGTTTGCTTAACATAGACAGTTTAAATACTAAAGCACATGGTGAGTACAATTCAAATGAACCAATCATCATCACACATCAATTAGTTCACTTAACATTTAAAGCAGCAAATACAAAAGTATATCAGTGCATTCATTACTGCTACTAATCATATAAATATATATATATATATAAAAATATATATATAAAAAACTAACTCCATTTAAAAAGCGCATCCAAAGGATGCGCTTTTTTAAATAGAGTTAGTTTTTAAATAGAGTTAGTTTTTAGTTAGTGTGATGATGATGATTGGTTCATTTGAATTTTGTGACTATCGAGGAAATGTCAAGCATAGAATTAGATTATGTGCCCAGAAGTGAACACCGGGGCAGAGAAACACTCGAAACCAGATTTCGTAAATATTTGAATGGAATTTCCAACCCTTCTTGGTTTGTGCTTGATGAAGCAAGCTCAGCTGACGTCAACGGAGCGACAGTAGACATGCAGGCGCTTTACCGAGCACTGGACGACATTGAGAAGGACTTCCTTAAACTAAAACGTTTACAGGCACAGCGTGCCCATTTCTGATACTGTCTTGACCACCATATAGTGCCTCGTGGTTTGAGAGTATTCTGTATGCCTAGCCAAGGCACTGACTTTCCAGAACTGTTAGCGCGTTGGCAGCGCATCAACTTAGAGACCAGTCATGAGTATCTCAAGCTCTTGATTGACTTTTTTAGTCCTGAGGAAAAGAAACTAACTGACTCAATTAATTCTAAACAAAAACACTTATTTACTGACTTTCCTGAAAATATCGTATATCCACTATTTGAAAATTTACTTGACTGTGTTTCCGCCTATGATCGGAAACTTTTGCAACAAAAAAGAAATAAAGTGATACGTGACTTGAATGATTTTAAACTAGGTCAAGTGTTTGTTTGGCAGAGACATAACAATGATAGACTAGCTACTAATGTATATGAGGGTCAGACAAATGTTAATACTGTACAACCTACTAGAATGAATGTAACTAATACATAAACAAGAAATGCTGGTAGTAATAGAGGTTCAGCGCTCTCTACAGATGTTCCTGACAGTCTGAATATGCCTAATAATGTTAATTTGAATGGTTTAGATAATAGCAAATCTACTTATGGCTCACAACCTGATAGTAATGAAGAAGAGAGATCTAGTATTGTAAATACAAATAATAATATAGAGATTGCAATAAGTGATGCACCTTGCAATGAATTAAATGATTCTAATGATGTAATTAGGTTAGTGCATTCCAGCGCACAGGAAAGCATTAATCTATACCCTGAAGTTAATGTTGTTAAGAACAAACCTTCAGTTACTTCAGAGCCAGCAGTTAGACCTAAAACAAAGGAAGCTAATCAGCATGTAGCTGATGCCAATTTAACTCTCCCTTTACCCGTGCACATGGACAAAGGCCCAAGGAGGTCACGTTCCATGAGCAGGGAAGGCAAAGAGGAAATTGTCAGAAGACTCTCTACACAATACCACGATAAAGAAAATGTGGGTAAAGAAAAGGTAGTGTTCAACCTTTCTTCTGTTGAATTAACTGACTCTGACATCTCTTTGTTAAGTAAGGGCCTGAATTATATACCGAAGACAACTGGCTGCCTTACTGATACAATTATGGATTTAAGAATATTTTGTAGAAATTTAATGTTGAAATATAATTTCAGGGATAAGGATAGCACTGTCAGAGAAGGCCCTATATTCAAGAATCTTAGTGATTATGTACCCGTAAATCACCCTCTAGTAGAGGCTTTTTTGAAAGTAACTGAGGAAGAGTTGCATCACTACTATGAAACTAAGACATATAATAAATTAAAGAAATCAGATAATTTAACATTCAATGAAAGAAAAAGCTTGAATAACCTGCAATTAAATAAGAATATTGTAGTTAGGCCAGCAGATAAAGGTTCTGGTGTTGTTGTCCTGGACAAAGAACATTATATGAATGCTATGCATGATATGTTACAAGACAAATTTTATGGTATCATTAATATATCAGATGTTCATGACACCTGTAGGTATGTATTTGATACCCTTACTGATATTTACAAAAGTAATTTAATTGATAGAAATACCTATGAATACCTTATGGTTGAGAAACCAATGTTGCCTCTAATTTATGGACTTCCTAAGTTACATAAAGACTTAAGTAACCCACCAATGAGGCCCATTGTATCTGGAAGAGGGTGGGTTACTGAACATTTATCAGTATTCATAGAGAAGCATTTAAGACCCATTTTGAATAAAAATAAATCTGTCTTACGTGACACAAAGCAATTTTTGGTAGACCTCTATGAATGCATCACACATTGTGACAATATTAATGCTTGTTATTTTGTCACCCTAGATATACAGTCCTTGTTCACTGTAATACCCAATGAACTAGGTTTAACTTTTGTCACGAATTATTTAAAAGAATGTAGTGACTATTCTGAATTGTTGACAGATCTGATTGTCCATTTTCTTGAACTTGTGCTTTATAATAACATGTTTATGTTTGATGATAAGATTTTTAAGCAACATGAAGGCGTAGCAATGGGCACTCCTTGTGCCAACAGCTACGCCAACATGTTTCTAGCATTTTGGGAACAAGCAGTTTTGTTTAAAGAAAAGTTTTTTAAGGAATATGTCATCTTCTTTCGTAGATTTGTAGACGATGTCTTTTTTCTATGGAATGGAACAGTAGATAACTTAGAAAAGTTTTTAAACATCATGAATAGCTTGACAAATTGTTTGAAATTAACTATGCAATACTCCTATGAGAAAGTGGTGTTCCTAGATGTCTATGTAGAAAGGTTACACAATGGTCTCATCAACACAGGGGTATATCGGAAACCTTGTCACAGCAACATGTTACTACATAGGACAAGTATGCACCCACCCCACATTTTTAAAAATATAATTAAAGGACAATCTTTAAGATGTTCTAGGCTAAATCCGTCAGAAATAGGCTTAGAAAAAGATCTGTCATGTTTACGAAATAGATTAAAGAATAGGGGCTACAAAATTAGTGAAATAGATCAATACACTACTGAAGCCCTTAATTCACGTGATGCTAGAGGTAAACCTTATTTTGGTCCAGTACAGGATATCATTAGAACTGATATTTCTTCGACACCCTTGAATGTCAAATTTGCAACAAGTTATACAACAGACTTATTTGAAGTCAAGAATATCATATGTAAACATTGGGATATACTAAAGGCTGATGAAGAGATTTCTAACATAGGTGGCAAAGAACCCTCTTTTATATATAGGAACAGAAACAACTTAAAAAGACTCTTCTGTTATCCTAAGAAAGCTGTACAGCATGTTAGTTCAGGACATACAGAAAAATGTGGTCATTGTAATTTTTGTTGTTATATTGATAGCAATACCACATTTATCCATCCAGATAATGGTAAAACATTTTATTTTAGAACACATGCGAATTGTATGACACCTAACGTTGTTTACCTGGCAGTTTGCAAAATATGTTCATCATTTTATGTGGGTAAGACGAACCGCCCACTACGTGACAGGATAAGAGAGCATATTTATAACATCAGAAAAAGTAATACACAGAATGCTTTAGCCAAGCACACTGTCTTACACAACACTCAACATGAATTTCAGTTTAGGGTACTAGAAGTAATAGAACCTAATGCAAGAGGAGGTAACATAATGACATATACAGAGGAGAAGGAAAACAACTGGATTATTTTGCTAAGAGCAGATAGAGGCTCAGGACTAAATGACAAAGTCTCTATCAAACCTGTACTTAGAAAACGCAGACACATAAAGATATGAGAATATTTAGTCATTTTTAAATTGTAATAGATATATATAAATAATTTTTATAAATGCATTTTAACAACAAGAAAACTTTTATTAAAGTTTTATACTATCATTTGTTGTATTCAAAGGATGCGCTTTTTAAATAGAGTTAGTTTTTATATATATATATTTATATATATATATTTTTATATGATTAGTAGCAGTAATTAATGCACTGATATACTTTTGTATTTGCTGCTTTAAATGTTAAGTGAACTAATTGATGTGTGATGATGATTGGTTCATTTGAATTGTACTCACCATGTGCTTTAGTATTTAAACTGTCTATGTTAAGCAAACATTGTGATCTGATGAAGCTATTTTTTAGCGAAAGCGCTTATCCGTTGTTTTACTAATAAAAGTATCTGGCTTTGAATATAAGATTTGACCCTTGCTTTTGCTCTTGTGCTACATTTTTTATTATATATTTACTGGTTGTTTCCACAAGAGCATTTGCCAGTGAGAGCAGTATTTTGGATTTTTTTACCCTTAAACCAATACTTTGTTAAAGCACCTTTTGATTTCACAATAGCAGTCATTCCTCTTTGGAAGGGGTGTATCAGCATGGCACATCTTGGCTTAGCAATATTTGTACACTCTCCCCTGCAGAAGCCCTCCAACTCAGTCAGATTGCGAGGGCATCTCTTCTGCACAGGTCTCTTCAGGGCACCCCATAGATTTTCTATTGGATGTAGGTATGGACTGTGGCTGGGCCATTCCAAAACATTGATTGTCTTCTGGTGAAGACATTCCTTTTTGGATTTTGATGTATGGTATGTGTCATTGTCATGTGGAAAGGTGTAACTCCTCTCCATCCATAGCTTTCTAGCAGACACATGAAGATTTTGGCCCAAAGGAGACTGGTATTTTGAATTGTTCCTAATCCCCCCCACCTTGGCTAAAGGCCCACTTCCAGCTTCTGAACAGCAACCCCAGAGCAGGACACTGCCATCACTATGCTTCACCATGGGGATGGTGTTTTTTTTTTTAGTGATGCACAGTGTTATTATTGTGCCAAACAAAACTTTTGGTATTGTGGCCAAAAAGTGCAACCTTGGTCTAATTACACCATAACACATTTCCCCACATGCTATTGGGGGACCTAATGTATTTTTCTTGAGAAGTTCACAAGACCTGGATGTCGTTCTGTGTGAAAAAAGGCTTCCATCTTTAAATCCTACCATATAGGCCATACATGTGGAGAATACGGGAGATTGTTGTCACATGTAGTACACAACCGATACTTGCCAGAGATTCCTGCAACTCCCGTAGCATTGTTGTAGGTCTCCTGGCAGCCTCCCTGAACAGTTTGGATCTTGTCTTTTCCACACATTTGGAGGGATGCCCATTTCTTTGCAATATCACTGTTGCCCCATGTTACCACCACCATTTGATGACTGTCTTTACTGTGTTCCATGGTATATGCAATGTTGTGAAAGGTGTGTGTACCCTTCTCTGGGATGATACCTTTCACAAATGAAATCCCTTTGCTGCTTTGTAAGCTGAATGCAAACTATGGCTGTTGCTGTAGCAGACAACTGAGTACATTTAGGATAATCCTGGTAGGACATCTGACCATTATTTGCTGTTAATGAAAGAGCCTCTGTAAGTATTGGCAGGTGTGTACCCAAGAAGACATAATGCTGTAATAATATTGAAAGCTTCTTCAACACAGTATTAGCTTCAGCCTGTGCACACGTATGGATCTAGCTTCTTGTATGTTTTTTATGTGTCATAATTGTTTCCTTAACAGATTTGTTTGTCTTACAATTGAATTGTACAGGTTATAGGTCACATGAAAGGTTGGAAAGGTTTGTAAATGTTTTATTGTGCTCTCATTTTTGTATATCACAAATACCTGGCATTCTAACATGTGTGTGCATACCATTTATATGCGCTGTATAACACTAATTTATAAACTATGTCCCTAGTTTTGGGTCTTTGTCCCCTCATTTTGTCAGTCATGGTCCAGATTTCTTGCAATGAAGGTTGTGAAGTATGCTACAGATATGTGACATCTCCTGAAAATAGGCCCCTATGATGACCACTGTGATGTAATGCAGTTAACCCCACCACAAGTGAATATGCAGATATTGCAAAATAACTGACAGTAACACTTGTGTGCATTGTCACATGCATGACCTTAACATGTCTGGGGTACTGGTGAGTCACAACAGGAAAATCCTATACTCACCGGCTTAAGGCTGCTGTCCCACATCCAGACTAGAGGGACCTATGTAGTTGTGGCTAAGAGGTATTGCCAGCAGGCTGACATTTGGCATTGGTACACGATGAATGCTGCTTTTCTGCACAGATACAGTACAAACTATAATAGTACACAATTTGCTGTCCCTCACCAAAGATGTGCACTTGTGTGCATTACTAAACCCCACCCACAAATGCAGTTTGGAGTGACATATGCATCTATATACTCTATAGAAGACAGTATGACTGCTACATGATTAAATTGATGTGCACTGTGGCCTTACCTGGACGCTCCTCGTCTGTTGCCTGGGTGCCACCCACCTCCACAACTTATTTTTCATGTGTTGGCTGTTGTGTGGGGGCTGCCTCAAAGTTGGCAAGGAGCTCCTCTGTTGCCATAAGTGGGGCTTGTGTGGCTGGACCCCCACCTGCAGCAGTACAGTCCCTGGCTATGGCAGCAGCCCTTTGCTGAGCACGATGTATCAGGTCAGTTTTCCAATGCCTGACCTGATCATATGTGCGGCCATGGTAGCCCAAGGTGTTAACTCTGTGGACAAGGTTGTCCCACAGTGCAGTCCGCTCCCACAGATTTTGTCGGCTATGGTTGAACAGCACTGCATGGTGCTGGATTATTGCATCAGTGATAGCTGCATTCTCATCTGCAGTATATGCTGACTGATGCTGCATGCCACCTGAAAGACATAAACAGGGAAACACATCACAGGACCTCAGACATTGCCCAGAGTTATTTACAGAGCCAGCACATCAATATTGCCTATCATTAGCCACCACTTACAACTACATCATACCCCTGTCATCTATCAACACAGTATGAACCCGCATTGCATTACTGGTCCTGAGGTGTCATGCTGCCCCCAATGAGGGCCAGTACACTGCATAAACCACCATTCATCATTCATGTTTTTGTAGAGGGATGACAGTGGCTGTCTTCCTTGCAGATGGGATGCCAATGGTGCTCAAGTTTGCTTGCATACAGTGTGCAATAGAGCTGTAAGCATATGCCTGAGCTCATGTAGGATACAGACAGGAATGTTATCAGGTCCCATGGAGACTTGCTTTTGTTGAATTTGATTAGGCTATATGCACCTGCTCCCTGAGGATGAGGGGAGGGGTGTGGGTGCTGTGCATCTCCACCTATACTGATGATGAGCCAGGGGAGTGATGTTTGCCCTAAACCTGTCTGCAGCAGGTTGGCTATAGCTATGGTGTGTGTATATGTAGTGTGATTGACCACCATTACAGGGTGGGTTGAGTTGTTGCCTCTGAGATTGCAGACATATGTGAAGACTGCCTTGTGATTGCCCTTGGTGGATGTGTCCAATTTGTACTCATAGTTAGTCTTACAGTAATCCACCTGTGACCTTATATGCTTGTTCAGACAAAGGTTGACTTGCTGCCAAGTTAGTGCCTGCTCCTACTTTGCCCTGTACAGACAATATAGTGACCAATTACGTGGTTTGTGTATTGCTGCTGTCCAGCAAAGGGGATTACTCTACCTTGGTGGAGACAGGTTTTACATGTAAGGTATTGCTGAGCCCATACAGCTATGTAGGTAGTCATATAGCTGTTTATAGTAGGCATGGACACAAGATCATGACACAGTTGGACTCCTCTCCAATTTCAACCTGATAATCATGCTTATTTTAGTACCTGTGCCTGTGTCAGGGCAATGCAACAACCAGTAGCTGTAGCAATCTAACTATGCTGGATGCACAGAAACTAAGATTACACATGTGTACAACATGTACAGCTTATCTACCTGGCATTTTGCATCCTGTGTCTGTGGTTATGAGGCAGACAGGTACACCTATTCATACATACATGTGCACAGGTAATACCTGATATACATTTCTGTTCTATGTCAGTATGGCACACTGTATTTGCACTCTTGCTGCTCTGTCATTCCTGTCAACATGTTAGAGCAGGACATCTGGAGGATGCCACAAAAACATGGGGGATGATGGTCCAAAATTAGTGACACTTTCGTAATATTGCTGTAACACCGTTAAGTCATTTGATAGCACAGTAGCCTTTGCATTCACAGACATACCTTGGAAGATGTCTGATGCTCATATGGCAGGAAGAGAGGATAAAGGCTAGGTGTGTGGTAGTGACAGTAGGAACTTTTAATGTTGGCAGTATGACTGGTATGGGTACAGAGCTAGCTTATATGATGGACAATATGATATATTGTGTGTGCAAGAGACCAGATGGAAGGGGTGTAAGACTAGGTGTAGTGGAGTCAGGTCCAACTTGTTCTATCATGGTGTGGATAGGAGGAGAAATGGTGTAGGGGTTATCCTGAAGGAACAGTATGCCAAGAGTGTTTTTGGAGGTGAAAAGAGTGTCAGATAGGGAGATGTTTATGAAGCTGGACATTGATGGTGTAATGATGACTGTTGTTAGTGCATATGCTCTGCAAGTTGGCTGTGCGATGGATGAAACAGAAAAACTTTGGAATGAGTTGGATGAAGTGGTGATGACTGTACCCAAGGGTGAGAGACTGGTGACTGGAGCAGATTTCAAAGGGCATGTTGGTGAAGGGAACAGAGGGGATGCAGAAGTGATGGGTAGGTATGGTGTCAAGCAAAGGAATGCAGAAGGTGAGATGGTGGTGGAGTTTGCAAAAAGGATGGACATGGCAGAGGAGCATAGGATGACATACAAGAGTGGTGGAAGATGCACACATGTGGATTATATCCTATGCAGGAGGGCCAGTTTGAAGGAGATTGGAGACTGTAAAGTGGTGACAGGGGAAAGTGTAGCTAGACAGCATTGAATGTTGGCCTGTGGGATGCCGTTGTATATCAGGAAGAGAGGGAGGAGTGTAAGGGCAGCACCAAGGATAACATGGTGGAAACTGAAAAAGGGTGGTTGTGAGGTTGAGTTCAGGGAAGAGTTAAGACAGACAGTGGGTGTCAGTGACGAGTTACCAAATATCTGGGTAACTACAGCAGAGCTAGTAAGAGAGACGACTAGAAAGGTGCTTGGTGTGACATCTGGACAGAGGAAGGAGGACAAGGAGACCTGGCAGTGGACTGAGGAAGTACAGGGGAGTATACAGAGAAAGAGGTCGGTGAAGAAGAAGTGGGATTGTTAGACAGATGAAGAAACTAGACAGGAGTATAAGGAGATGAGGTGCATGGCAAAGAGCAAGGTGGCAAAGGCTAAGGATGAGGTGTATGAAGGGTTGTATGAAAGGTGGGGCACTAAAGATGGAAAAAAGGACCTGTACCTATTGGCTAGACAGAGGCACCAAGCTAGGAAGGATGTGCAGCAGATAAGGGTGATAAAGGATAATAAGGGAAATATACTCACAATAAAGGAGAGTGTGTTGTGCAGGTGGAAAGAGTACTTTGAGGGGCTGATGAATGAAGAGAATGAGAGAGAGAGAAGGTGGGATGATGTGGGTATGGTGAATCTGAAGTGCAACAGATTTGCAAGGAGGATGTAAGGATAGCTATGAAGAGGATTAAGAATGGAAAGACTGCTGGTCCAGATGACATACCTGTGGAAGCATGGAGGTGTTTGGGAGAAAAGGAAGTGGAGTTTTTAACCAGGTTGTTTAATGAAATCTTGGAAAGTGAGAGGATGTGTGAGGAGTGAAGAAGTGTTTGGGTACCAGTTATAAGAATAAGGATGATGTGCAGAGCTGTAGTAACTACAGAGGGATAACATTGATCAGTCACAGCATGAAGTTATGGGAAAGAGTAATGGAAACTAGATTAAGAAGAGAGGTGATGATTAGCGATCAACAGCATGGTTTCATGCAAGGAAAGAGCAATACAGATGCAATGTTTGCTCTGAGAGTGTTGATAGAGAAGTACAGAGAAGGGTGGAGGAATTGTGTTGTGTCTTTGTGGACTTAGAGAAAGCATATGACAGGTTGCCTGGAGAGGAGTTGTGGTATTGTATGAGGAAGTCAGGAGTGGCAGAGTAATCTGTAAGAGTGCTACAGGATATGTACAAGGGTAGTGTGACAGAGGTGAGTTCTGTGGTGGGAGTGACAGATGCTTTTAAGTTGGAGGTGGGATTATATCAGGGATCAGCTCTGAGGCCTTCCTTATTTGCAGTGGTGATGGACAGGTTGACAGACAAGATCAGACAGGAGTCCCTGTTGACTGTGATGTTTGCAGATGACATTGTGATCTCTAGTTAGAATAGGAAACAGTTTGAAGAGACCCTGGAGAGGTGGAGATATGCTCTAGAGAGGGGAGGAATGAAGGTCAGCAGGACTAAGACAGAATATATGTGTGTGAATGGGAGGGAGGATAGAGGAATGGTGAGGATGCAGGTAGTAGAGTTTGCAAAGGTGGATGAATTTAAATACTTGGGTTCAACAGTTCGAGTAATGACGAGTGTGTGGAAGAGGTGAAGAAGAGAGTACAAGTAGGATGGGGAGAGTAGAGAAGAGTGTCAGGAGTGATTTGTGACAGATGAGCACCATAAAGAGTGAGAGGGAAGGTCTACAAGAGTTAGTGAGACCAGCTATGTTATATGAGTTGGAGACAGTGGCATTGACAATAAGGCAGGAGTCAGAGCTGAATGTGACAGAGTTAAAGATGCTAAGATTTGCACTGGGTGTGATGAGGGTGGACAGGATTAGGAATATGCATGTTAGAGGGTCATCCCAGGTTGGACGGTTTGGAGCCAAAGACAGAGAGTAGCAGGATTATGTTGGTTTGGACATGTGCAGAGGAGGGATGCTGAGTATATTGGGAAAAGGATGGTAAGGATGAAGCTGCCAGGTAAGAGGAACAGAGGAAGGCCTAAGATAAGGTCTATGGATGTGGTTATAGAGGACATGCAGGTGGTTGGTGTGACAGAGCATGATGCAAAGGACAGGAAGAAATGGAGACATATGATCCGCTGTGGCAACCCCTAATGGGAACAGCCAAAAGATAGAGAAGGAGATGTTGTAATGTCAGTCTTCACAGGTTGCCAATGATTTGTCAGACATAATGCAACTCTATGGGTAAATGACTACAAATATGAGGCACACATATGGTCAGTGTGCATAACACTGGATAGTTGAATGGTATGAGCTCAGTATATCACATGCAGTTCAGCAAACACATCTGCAACAATAGTTTACTAGGCAAATATGATGTATTATAAATAAATAAATGTGTATATCATAGTTGTATTCACAATTAACATATGGCTATCTATGACATCCTCACAGTAGCTGGCCTAGTAGTGTCACAGTCAGTATTGCTCAACAGACAATCCAGTAGTAGTCATATGTGAGCCATCCTTTCCTGGGGTAACTCAGGGGCCTGAGCTCTGATCTATGTCACTGCAGACAGACCCAGATGCTATGGCCATAGGTTCTGATCAGCAATATATCAGTACAGCAAGTCTTGTTGAGACATATTTGTTGAACATCCTATTTCCCATTATTACATACCCCCTCCTGCATTCTATTACATGCTTGCTTGCTGGACATACCTTTTTAAGTATGGTTGGTTTGATTCCAATTTTTGTTGGTTGGTTGGTTGGTTGGTTTGTTTGTCTGCCTGTCTGTCTGTCTCTCCTCTCTCGCTCTCTCTCCAAGATGTAGGGTATACATCTGTATTGCATAGGCAGCACCTTGCCTTTTGTAGGTAATGCTCATGAGCAGTTGATGACCTGTGCACCAGTTGGTGTCCCCCACTTGCTAATTGCATGCAGAACAGCTGTGTTGTTATTCCTATAGCCAATGACATGGCAACACACTCATATAATTGAGTAATTCATGTGGGAATTGCCCCTTTTCCTTTCCTGTGAGGAGGACTTCATGGAGGTGTGTGTACAACAGCATCACATAGGGTAGTTGGAAATACTTCTTACAACGAAAACTGTGGAGACAGCCCAACAAACTGGGGGAGAATGTTCCAGACATAGGGACAGAATGTAAGAATTGCTGTTATACAGTTGAATTAATGCTAGTTTAACAGGATTTGTGTGGACATGGCTTTTCTGCATGATTTTAAGTCTGACAGTGTTATGTGGTTGACATAACTCTCAACTGTAGGGCTATTTGCAGAGTGGCCAGAGTTTGGACTCTCATGTTTGATGTGTTCCTCAGATATTTTTTGTCTTTGGAAAATCAGTAGTATACTCTGGGGATTGCAGTCAGTAAATAGTATCATCCATTTGTATTTCTGACTTCATATCACTCAGAAACGATATGTTACAACAAACCCTGTTACACCAGCAACTGTCTCAGTTTATAACAGCAATATTTCACATATGCCTCTATTTTTGGGCCTCTGTCCCCCAAGTATGTCAGGCTTTGTCCAGATGTTATGCAGTAAGAGGTTGATAGGTAAGGTATATCATTATTTACTGCCCTCATTCCTGATACTATCCCAGTGATGTATCAGAATGTCAGACATTTTATGTGTAAGAGGCCTTATATATGAGGATAAAGCCTGGGCATTCTGTGGGACTGTGAACATTTGAGAGGTCTGTATATTTCTGGCGATTGCTGACAGACTGTCAGGATTGTGCAGCAGTGTAATGTGTAAATGTGATTTGGCCTGTGTAGGGAGGGGGGGTAAATGTATGTGTTATGGCTCTTCTTTCTGACTGTGCATGCTGCTCCGGTTTCTGGTGGTCTATATGCTGACTATGTTTGTAGAGGCAGACTGAGGCATGTCCTGCACCATGGTCAGGTGTCATACTACACTGTGAATTGGGCCAGTATATGTAGGGGTAGTGTGTGAATGACAAACATGATGAGATGTTTTTGTTCACACGGTCCTTATACTCTACTCTTTATTTGGCTTACCAGTATGCCACTGTGACTGTGGTGAAATTGGTTGTGGATATGCACTTTCACACTGGTGTCTGTTTTTCAGTGCTGTTACATTCCTGCGGTGCCTGATATATTTTGCAAATACATGTGTAATTCCCCGTGGTGGATTTGGGTTGGTGTTGTGTCAGTCTGATTGTAGTTTGGACGTTGCTTGGTGACATGCTTAGCAGCTGAATGTAGTTTCCCTAATGTGATGTTATATCCAGATATTTGTAGTATGTACTGTTGCCTGGCCCCCATAAGTGTTGTGTATTTCTGACACATCAGTGGGATGATGTGAGGATTTAAGTCTAACTAGTGAGAAGTAATTGAATGTTGGACTTGTGCTATTTCAGTCAATATATGTTAGTATAGACAGGAAGGTGTTACTGCAGCAACGGTGTCAGCTTATCTACTACAGTATTTCAGATATGTCCCTATTTTCTTGGCTTTCTCCTCCCACTTTATCAGGCTTGGTCCAGATTCGTTGCACTAAGGGGTTTTGGGCATACCTCTCAACTTGCTGGGTTGTTTCAGAATGTCCATGTTTGTTGCTCATATTTCTAGTCTGTTCTACAGATTCATTATTTTTATTTCCCTGGTAAATCTCTGTGATGGCCTGAGGATTTCAGTCAGTAGGCACTCCTTAAAATGGAGAACATCGATATCTGTGCAGTGACTGAGACCTGGTTCAAGGCTCCAGAGAGCACCCCTGCACTACCAGGCTATACTCATATCACACATTTCGGCCATGTAACCTGGACCGAAACACCAAAGGTGGGGGTGTGTCCATATTCATTAAGGATATCCACACCTCCAGGCTAGTTGCTCAGCATAATGCATCCGAGGTTATCCAAGTGCAACTAACTCTTGGTAAAACTGCAATCCAAATTGTAGCTTGCTACAGATCCCCCACCATGCCCCAGGATTCCCACTCCTCTTTTCCTCGATGTACTGGAAAATATTAGGGTTCAACCAAACACTCTAATAATGGGCAACTTCAACTACCCCACGATTAACTGGGAAAACTACTCATGTACCAACTCCTTAGTGCAATGCTTTTTGGAATTCATAAACTCCAATGCCCTAGATCAACTTATCCACACCCCCACCAAGGGCAACAATATCCTAGACCTAGTCATTACCAACATGAGTGACCGGTGTTCCACAACTGAAGTCAACTCCTCATTGGTCCGATTCAACCATAAGTTAATCACCCTTGATATCCACATCCCACCCCACCCCCCATTAAGGAAACCACAGTAAAACATTTCTCCAAAGCCAACTTCATGCTTCTTAAGACAGAAGTAGTGAACTTCATGACACCCATGCAGATGGACAATACAGTTACAACTGCTGAATCCTACACAAATGCACTCTATAAGCACTTACATGAGTGCATGGATCATGCTATCCCAAACAGAACCAAGACGCTATCCTCCAAAAAAAGGAAGCCAGTCTGGTGGTCCCCTGCCATAAACAAACTGTACAACAGAAGGAGGAAACTGTTGCAAAAGAGAGTAAAATCCCATGAGTGGAGGAGCTCCCTGGTCAGCCTCAGTAAGAAGCTGAGATCCCTTATAAGATCCTCCAAAGCTAGCTATGAAAATAAAATCACCACTAATTCCAAGGACAACCACAAAGCATTCTATTGCTATGTCAAGAATCTCAATGGCAACACCCAGATCTGCTCTGAGTTACAGCACAAAAGCATGAAAATTACAGAACCAACTGATATTGCCATCATCCTGGCAGATAGGTTCAGTGCTAACTTTACCGCCCCCTCACCTCCTAAAGGGCCCATATCTATACAGGAAGAATGCAGAGTCCCTGTAATCACAACTACGCAGGTAAAAGCTGCACTCTCTAAAGCCAAAAACACAGCATCCATGGGACCGGACAACATCCCAGGCTGCGTTTTACACGAACTTCAGAATGAACTGGCTCCTCACTTAAGCACCATGTTCAATAATAGCCTCGCATCAGGCTTTGTGCTCACTGAATGGCACACAGCAAAAGTTATCCCACTTCACAAAGGGGAAGCCACCACTGATCCCGGGAACTATAGACCTATTAGCCTGACGAGCCTGGTCTGCAAGGCCATGGAACGTATCATCATGGAACTCATAAACAAAGACATTGGTAACCTCCAAACTCTGGATCCCACCCAGTTCGGGTTTGTGAAAGGCAGATCATGCCTCCTGAACCTGATTGACTTCTTTGAGGCAGTCACCAAAGCCATAGATGAGGGTAAGGTGGTTCACACAGCCTATCTTGACCTCGCCAAGGCTTTCGACACCATCCCCCATTCTGGAATTATATCTAAACTCAATAAACTAGGCATAAATCTCTACATCACAAGATGGGTTGCCAAATGGCTCACTGACAGAACCCACACTGTAAAAGTTGCAGACTCCAAATCTGACCTCAAACCAGTGACAAGTGGAGTACCACAGGGTTTCATCCTGGGGCCGCTCCTGTTTGGTATCTACTTCTCTGAAGTACAGGCTAACACAGAAGGCCTCTGGCTAACAAAGTTCGCAGATGACTGCAAACTAGGAGCCATAGTCAAGTCCCCAAATGATGTGAACATCCTACAGAAGGGCTTCTCTGAGACAAATGCCTGGTTTCAGAGCCATGGCCTCAAGCTCAGTGCCAAAAAGTGCAGTGTCATCCCCTTTGGTAAAAACTCTGTACCCATGAACTACCACATAGGCAGCAATCTACTTAACAATGAATGCGTGATAAGAGACCTTGGGACCCAGGTGGCCAGTAGTCTCTCCTTTGATAGTCACATCACCACAGTAGTCAGGAAGTCCTTCTATGTGGCACACCTCATTATAAAAGGGTTCTCATCCAGGAAAAAAGAGGTCATCATTCCCCTCTACTCGACACTCATTAGACCCATTATAGAGTACAACACCCCTTTTGGAGTGTACCTCACAAGACATCTGCAGCAGCTGGAAAGGCCACAGAAGTATCTCACAAAGAGGATTACTGGACTCAAACAAATCCCCTACACTGACCGTCTCAAAAAACTCCAGCTTTACTCCATAGCATATCGCCTACTCCGAGGTGATCTCTGCCTAACATATAAAGCTGTGTCAAACCCAGAGCTGTTGGACATGCTACACCTAAAGAAATCCCAATCCATCTGAGCTACACGCTCTAGGGACCTAAACCTTGTCACCACAATAAACAGGACATGCTGGAGGGATAGATTCCTATCCAAGAGACTTCCCATACTCTGGAACAGGCTACCCATCTATGTCAAGCAAAGTTCTTCATTAGCACTCTTCAAGAAAAATCTTGATGAGTGGATGGGAAATAGGAAATACACCCCGGATCACTTCTGTGTCTCTGCTCGACAGTGGCACAGGAAAATAACTTTCTTGGGTGGTGTAAGCCAGGGAACCTTGTTGGCTAGGCTTACGTAGGCCCTTGGGCGATAGCCTAGTACCTACCTATGAACCTATGAACCTATAAATGATGACATACATTTCAGTTGCAGAACTCACATCCTTTAGGACATGTATGCTGAAACAAGCCCTGTCAGTCTGGCAACATTCTACATTTATAAGAGCAATATTTAATATATGTCCCGAGTTTTGGCCCATTGTCCCCCCATTTTGACAGCCTTTGGCCAGATTTCTTGCACTGAGGTTGAGAGGTATGGCTCTGAGGTATGACTCCACTACACGTTATGAGTGTGTGTGTGTGTAGATATGTATATATATGTATATATATATATATATATATATATATATATATATATATATATATATATATATCTATAGGATCCGTACAGATGCTCAACTGCATCTTTCACTGAATCCCAATTTGGTAAGCATACTTGCGTGAAAGTGCTGTTCACCGAAGCAGCACTTTCGCGTAAGTATGATTGTTGTTCCGGTCATACTACAGTGCGGTGAGGGAAAATTCCGTTTTCTCCACTGTAGTGCAACCTCAAAGTGAGAATATTAAAATGGGAGGGTGTGGGGGTCTTGCCCCCCACATCGGGGGGTGCAGGGGGGCTTGTCCCTCTGCATTCAAGTAGATTTTGTGTTTTTTTTAACATACTTTAACGAAAGCATTTTTGATGAAAGCGCTTTCGTTAAAGTGTGGTCGGTGGTAATGGATTCGGGCTTTTGAACTTTCGTTCAAAAGTCCTAGATCTATATATATATATATATATATATATATATATATATATATATATATATATATATATATATATATATATATGTGTGTGTGTTTTCTTTTTATATATTCATATATGTATTTTCTTTTTAGATTATATGTATGTATATATTTTATATGTATATCTCTTATATGTATATCTCTATTTATATTATGTATATATTTTTTTCCATATATATGCATCTCCATACATATATATACATGGGTATACGTATATATGCAAAATCTAACTAATTCTACAGAATCTTTTCCCTACTGTTGAATGACTCTGTTGAATGATATATGTGAAAAAGCATCTGCAATCCCTACAGCTCAAATGGTGTACTGGTGCATTGCTCTGAATATGGTGTAAAGGGCCTTGGGTTTGAGACTTGACAGGGCTGGTTATTTTGTTGCTAGGCAGAACAGTGGCTGATGGAGACAGAGTGATTAAGGCAGTTTTATGCAGTTGTGAGTTTGCGTGGGTTTGCGTGATGTTAAGCGATGCTAACGTACGGTTAACCGTAGAGATGCTTAATCTGTGGTGGCTTCACTTAGCATCTCGCTTACTCCCGCTTACACCCGCGCTAATTTCTTTAAAAGAAAAGAAAAAGGGGAGATAGGAAAGTGGTGAAAAAGGGGCACGTAGAAGGAAAAACAATATAAAAGATAGCTAGGGATTTGCAGGATGGGTGTAGAGAAGGTCCATAGCTGTCCATTTCTTAGATAGCAACAGCTGTGCATTTGTACAGAATTTTGTGGTGAATTTGAACACTCAAACCCCAGAGAGAGAGAGAGAGGTGAGGACAACAGAAATGTGTTGTCAAGCCACTTGAACTGGATTACATGTGTCCAGTGCACATGTATGCAAAATGGACAGCTATGTATGGGGTGCTATTTTTTGGGGGGGGGACAGATGCCCTTTTCTTTTTATTTTAAGGTGAGAGTGGGATGTTGGGGAAGGATTGTAGGTACGTCTAAGGACAAGGTAGGTTGGGTAGGGAGACAGACAAGACAGCAGACAGGGGCAGTATAAGACACATGGGGGGTAAACACATTTGATGGGGATGGTGGTTGAGAATCTGAAGCCCATGGACCCCCATATGGTTACAGTGGGACTGAGATCCCTCCCTATCGGCAGTCACCATTGCACCTTCATGGCCTCAAAGGTGGCTGTGCTGGGGGATGGGCAGGAGGGTTGGCCTTCCCCTCGAGGTATGCCAGGCAGCCCTCAATCTGGTGCAGCTGCTCTCCAAACTTGGATCAAAGGGTTCTGTGCACCAAGCCCAGCACCTAACTGCAGGTGACAGCTTCCTCTCCATGCCTGCTCTCGGGGAGGACAGGCCCTGTCCCCTGTGGTGGTTCCACCCAAAGGTGGTGCAGGACCTGCAGACAAGAGAGATCCGGGTTGGGTCCCAGATGTTCTGGGGCCCAGTGCCACAGCTAGATGAGGTGAAACAGGTGGATCCACTGGGATTTGCCTTCCCAAATGCACAATGGTGTTGAGGTTTTACAAAATATGTTGGTTAGTTATGAAAAACACATTTCAAAATTAGTTATAACAGCATGCATGGGTGTTCCAATTAACCCCATAAAATAGATTTGAAACAGTTGCATAGCAAACAGAACACATGCATAAATGGAACAACAGTATGCATCATAACAGCATGCCAGTAACATTGACAGCAACAGGCCACCAACAATGGTATTTGAACAAGATATGTTAACATGCAAGCAATCAAACATATTAACTATAATATAACACAAGTCCCAACATTAGGGTTGGAGCACAACATACCTGTAGTATATGAGTAATAATTGTTGATGCAGATGAGGGGTGGGGGGGTGAGACAGGAAATCTATTAACAACTGTTTATGCTTCTATTTTCCACAACAGTACTGCTCAATACTCTATGGGTCTGCCCTCATGTTACATCTACATATGGCCATAGCTTCTGTAGTACAAACATACCTATTAAACTGTCAGTCTGGAATGGTATGAGGCAAACTGTGACAACTCTGGGTACATGACTAGAGGGGACTCATATATGTCAGGATTACATATCTGGCACAGGAGGGGTACCCTGAACTGCTATTATGTGAGTGTGCTACTGGCATATGTCAACTGCTTTCCTATCTGTTGCCAGGATTATTTGCAGCAGTGACCACTAGCCATGAGAGCGTGTCACCTGAGAGACATGTATCGGAAGCATGCCTCTCAACCTCTTAGAGCATGACATCTGGACAAAGTCATACATAAGAGTGGGACAAAGGCCCATAAATATGGACAATTTTTAGATATTGCTCTTACAAACTTAGAACATTGATAAGATAACAGGTTTTGCATTTGCATGGCTTTTCTGATGAATATGACATCTGACACTTGCATGTCTATCATTATTTTCTAACTTCAGTCTATAATGGTTTGCCACTGATTTGCCATGGCACCACTACTTTATGTAAAACAGACCAAAAATCTGGGACAAATATCTGGACATTCAGTGAATATCTGTACATTTGACAAGTATGCTTTTTGAAGAGTGCATATTGTATGTACCTACCCTGCTGTCATTTTCAGTCGTGGTGGGACAATTGAACCATTGTACACAGTTTATTTGTATACCCTTCATACAGCTACTGGCAACATTTACTTACCTGTAAAACCTGTGCGGAAAATATCTGTTAACACTGCCTGACTGTTTTTACATTTATTCAAGTAATCTCCGTGGTATCCCCGAAGTCTCAAAACAACCCACTAAAGTGTAGTGGGTCTAAAAACAAAACAGTGTAAGAAACTTCTCTGTGTGGAAGATTTTCATTCCATATATTTCTAGTTAATCACTGTATATTAATCAGATCAGACAATAGTAGTAGAAGCAGCAAACGTAAACTCGTCAAGTCAAAAAGAATAATAGAAAATATATAATTATACAGTATTACTAAGTATTCGAAAGTAATTCAAGCAAGGCAGGCAGTCTGTTTCCAGTCGAAAATCCTTTATTAAGTACACAGACAAGCGATCCAAGTAAAACAAAAATAGAGTAATAATTTCCTCACAAGCTTTCTAAATATTTATATACTTTTTATCTGGCATGGGAGTGGTTTACTGTGCTGTAAAACAAAGTGTTATTGGTACACATGTTAAATTCACATCCCTTCCCCCATCAGTGTGACACTCGAGCTGGTCCTACCCTACCTAGTAGCTGTCATAATAATATATCGCCCTAATGTACTTTAATGGTACATCTTATTTAACCAAATTATTAAGTTTGTGATTTTATACAAGGCAATATACTATATGGCTGGAAATATATCAACATTAGTTCATTTTGCGATCAAAAATTATATATAAATATATACATATACATTTTACATGTAAAAATCAGTTTGCTGTATAAATATAGAAAATGTACAATTAGTTTCACATCTTTTAGTGCTTTTCTCACATGGTCTAGGTTTAAATTCAACAAAACTTCTAATATTCCTGGCCTTCCTATAAACATTGGACTAAACTACTACTGTTCAATTAAAAGTGCACTGGAGCTTAGAACTTAAAGTGTATATTTTGTTTCCATCAACATATATATATATATATATATATATATATATATATATATATATATATATATATATATATATATTTTTTTTTTTTTTTTTTACTTTTTTCTGGTTCTCTTTTTTTCCACTTTATTCAAAATGATGGTAATAACAATACTAACTAATTATACAATTTTATAGGTTTTTAGGGTTCTTGTACACAGACCTGAAGAAGTCTAGGACGAAAGCGATCTTGGTTAACAATAGGTTATGAAAATAGAAACTGATTTTTACATGCAAAATGTATATGTATATATTTATATATAATTTTTGATCACAAAATGAACTAAGGTTTATATATTTCCAGCCATGTAGTATATTGCCTTGTATAAAATCACAGACTTCATAGGTTCATAGGTTCATAGGTTCATACTAGGCTATCTGCCCGAGGGCATTTACAAGCCTAGCCCATAGTTTTGTGGCTTACGCCACCCCTTTAGTTTGGAGAAACTATGCCCGTTATTTTGCTGTGCCTCTGTCGAGCAGTGACACTGAGGTAACCCCTGGGGTGTATCTGCGATCCCCCATCCATTGGTCAAGATTCCTCTTGAACAAGGCCAGTGAGGTGCTCTGCCTCACATAAACCGGGATTTTGTTCCACAGCATAGGGAGTCTTTGGGTGATGAATCTATCCCTCCAGCACGTCCTATTAATAACCGTGTCGAGGTTTAAGTCTCCCACCCTTGTGGCTCTGAGGGATCTAGATTTTTTGAGATGAAGCATGTTCATCAAATCTGGGTTTGACATGGCCTTGTATGTCAGGCATAGGTCACCTCTGAGCAAGCAGTAAGCAACTGAATATAACTGGAGTTCTTTCAGTCAGGCAGCATAAGACAGATTTTTGAGACCCTTTATCCTTTTGGTGAGGAACTTTTGTGGCCTCTCCAGCTGCTGCAAGTGTCGGGTCAGATACATTCGGAATGGGGCATTGTACTCGATCATTGGTCTGATGAGTGATGAGTATAGGGAGACTATGACTTCCCTTGATCTAGATGTGAATCCCTTCATGATAAGGTGGGCAATGTAGAAGGTCTTCCTAACTACTTTAGCAATATGGGTGTCGAATGAAAGGCTACTGTCCACCTGGGTTCCCAGGTCCCTGATAGCTTCTTCTGTGATCAGGAGATTGCCTCCTATATGGCAGCTAGGGGTAACCTTATTTTTCCCGAAGGGTATGACTATGCATTTCTTGGCATTTATCTTTAGGCCATGGCTCTGGCACCAGTTATCCGTTTCTGTGAGACCCTTCTGAAGGATATCTGTGTCGGATGTGTTTTCAACTACGGCGCCCAGTTTGCAGTCATCTGCAAACTTTGTCAGCCATAACCCTCCTGTGTTTGCTTGTACTTCAGAAAAGTAGATGCCAAACAAGAGTGGGCCCAGGACTGAGCCCTGTGGGACACCACTTGTGACAGGCTTTGAGTCTGACATGGCGCCAGCAACTCTGACCCTGTGGGTTCTGTCACTCAGCCAGTTTGCAACCCATCTTGTAATGTATGGGTTTACATTTAAGTTGATGAGTTTATCAATGATGCCCGAGTGGGGTATTGTATCGAAAGCCTTCGCCAGGTCTAGGTAGGCTGTATGGACTGCCTTTCCTTCGTCAATGGCCTTGGTGACGGTTTCGAAAAAGTCAACCCAAGTTTAAGAGGCATGATCTGCCTTTGACAAAGCCAAACTGGGTTGGATCCAAAGTCTGCAAATTCCCTATGTCTTTATTTATGAGATCCATTATGATCCTCTCCATGGCTTTGCAGATAAGGCTTGTCAAGCTAATGGGACGGTAATTTCCAGGGTCGGTGGAGGCACCGCCTTTGTGGAGTGGAACCACAGTCGCTGTGCGCCACTCCCTGGGTACGTATCCGGAGGTGAGACTAAGATTAAACAGCTGTCCTAACTGTGGGTTTAATTCCTCATTGATTTCATGGAGCACACAGCCGGGGACATAATCAGGTCCCATGGATGCTGTGTTCTTTGCCTTGGAGAGAGCAGTTCTCACCTGGGCGTTAGAGATGTTTGGGGGGCTACAATCATTTGGTATAGATATCTCTCCTTTAGGGGGGGAGGGGGGGAGAAGTTTGCACTGAACCTGTCAGCCAGTATGTTGGCAATGTCTGTAGGTTCAGTAATCTTCACATCATTTTGAACTAATTCTGAGCATATCTGAGAGTTTCCTCCTAGGTTTCTGACATAGCTGAAGAATGCCTTATGGTTGTCTTTAGAGTCCTTAGCTATTTTTTTCTCAAAATTAGCTTTGGATGATTTTATGAGAGCTCTTAGCTTTTTACTTACAGTGATCAGCGGTGTCTTACCTTTTAAGGATTTTGCTCTATCTTGTAGCAGCTTTCTCCTTTTGTTGTAGAGTTTGTTTATGGCTGGGGTCCACCAGACTGGACGCTTGCCTTTGGTACAAAGAGTCTTTGTTTTGCTTGGGATTGCCTGATCCATGCAGCCCTGCAGGTGCTGGTAGAAGGCATTTGTAAGTGATTCAGCGGTTTGAGTAATGTTTACCGCTGGCTCAGGGGCCTTAAAGGAGACCACACTAGTCTTTAGAAGTGTGAAGTCGGCTTTCGAGAAGTTCTTTACTGTGATCTTTTTTATTTCGGGTGGGGCGGGATGAGGACCTCCAGCGAGATTAGTTTGTGATCTGATCTCACCAGTGAGGGGTATACTTCCGGCGTTGAACATTGTGCTCCCATGTTCGTGATGATGAGATCAAGTATGTTTTCTCCTCTTGTGGGGATGGTGACTAGTTGTTCCATGGCATTTGAGTTTATGAATTCCAGGAACTTTTGGGCTAGAGTGTTTGGGCTTGAGTAGTGTTCCCAGTCTATATTAGGGTAGTTGAAGTCACCTAGTATGATGGTGTTTGGAGATACATTTATCCCCTCCAGTGTTTTCAGGAAGGCCATATGAGGTTCCTGAGTTTGCGAGGGTGGCCTGTAACATGCTACAAATTGTAGAGCAGTCTTGCCTATGGTTAATTGCACCTGGATGGTTTCCGATGCATCGTGCATTGCCACCAATCTAGAGGTATGGGTGTCCTTGATGAATATGGATACCCCTCCTCCTTTCCTGGTATTGCCCGGGTTTTGGGGCCGGAATGCATGATATGAGGTAAAACCTGATAGTGCTGGGGTGCTCTCAGGAGCCTTGAACCAGGTACATTAGGGCGATATATTATTATGACAGCTACTAGGTAGGGCAGGACCAGCTCGAGTGTCACACTGATGGGGGAAGGGATGTGAATTTAACATGTGTACCAATAACACTTTGTTTTACAGCACAGTAAACCACTCCCATGCCAGATAAAAAGTATATATATATTTAGAAAGCTTGTGAGAAAATTATTACTCTATTTTTGTTTTACTTGGATCGCTTGTCTGTGTATTTAATAAAGGATTTTCAACTGGAAACAGACTGCCTGCCTTGCTTGGATTACTTTCGAATACTTAGTAATAGTGTAGAATTATATATTTTCTATTATTACTTTTTGACTTGACGAGTTTACGTTCACTGCTTCTACTACTACTGTCTGATCTGATTAATATACAGTGATTAACTTAAAATATATAGACTGAAAATCTTCCACACAGAGAATTTTCTTACACTGTTTTGTTTTTACATTTATTCCTGATTTCTTGTGTGTAGATATGCACACATCTTAGTACCACTCCCTGGATTCGATCTGTGTCTGGGTGTGCAAAATTAACAACTAAGTGATTTCTCAGTACACTGAGCTACTGAGGAACTGCTGTATCTTGTTTTAATGGTTTCTGCATAATAGTCTCTTGGTTAGACAGTCTGAACTTGTAATCCTGTGATGCATGCATGACAGATAGTTATTGTACTGTGCATTACTCCTTTGGATTATTACAACCTGAAAAGCAAAGGTTAACACAAGGCAATGTTGCATGGTACACACATTGATACTTGACATTACTATTTAGGGTTCAAAGCTTAGTGCAGTATATATTTCACATTTAATTTATATCTCGTTTTGCAGCTACACAATCTATGGTTTCTCCTAACAGCTTGTTCACAGATGAACCTCAGTTAATGTATGCTGTCACAGCCTTATTAGCTGTGAAGAACCTGTATACATTCTATATATGTCACGGCCACACAAGTAGAAACTGCACTCTCCAAAACTAAAAATACAGCATCCATGGGACCAGATGACATCCTGGGCTGTGTACTAAATGAACTACAAAATGAACTGGCACCTCACCTAAGTGTCATGTTTAATCATAGCCTCACCTCAGGCTTCGTACCTACTGAGTGGTGCACAGCTGCAGTTATCCCACTCCACAAGGGGGGATCCACCTTGGATCCTGGGAACTGACGTCCCATCAGTCTGACAAGCCTGATCTGCAAGGGCATAGAATGCATTATCATGGAACTTACAAACAAAGATATTGGCAACCCTCAAACACCGTACCCCACCCAGTTTGGGTTTGTGAAGGTCCGATCTTGTCTTCTGAACCTGATTAACTTCTTTTAATCAGTCTCCAGAGCTGTGGATGAGGGTAAGGCAGTCCACATAGCTTATCTGGACCTTGCCAAGGCCTTCAACACTATCTTCCACTCTGGAATCATAGATAAACTTTCTAAGCTGGGCATAAATCCCTACCTCACTCGATGGGTTGCCAACTGGCTTACTGACAAAACCCAGACTGTAAAAGTAGCCGACTCAAAATCCAGCTGCAGACAAGTGACAAGTGGAGTATCTCAGGTTTCAGTCCTGGGACCGCTCTTGTTTGGCATCTACTTCTCTGAAGTACAGGCCAACACTAAGGGACTCTGGCTAGCAAAGTTCACAGATGACTGCAAACTGGGAGCCATTATTGAATCGACAAATTATGTGGATATTATACAAAAGGACCTTACAGAAACAAATGCTTGATGCCAGAGCCATAAGCTCAAGCTTAATGCCAAGAAATGTATAGTTATCCCCTTTGGGAAAAACCATGCACCCATGAATTAGCACATAGGTGGCAGTACACTAAACACTGAAAGTGTGATGAGAGACTTAGGGACACAGGTAGACAGTGGTCTCACCTTTAATAACCATATCACCACAACAGTCAGGAAATCCTTCTATATAGCACACCTCATCACTAAGGGCTTTTCAGCCAGAAAAAAGAGGTAATTGTCCCACTGTACTCATCCCTCATTAGACCCATTATAGAGTACAATGCCCCGTTTGGTATGTACCTCACAAGACATCTGCAGCAGCTGGAAAGGACACAGAAATACCTCACTAAAAGAATCACAGGCCTAAAGCAGATGCCCTATGCTGACTGTCTAAAAAAACTCCAGCAATACTCTGTGGCATGTTGTCTACTCAGAGGTGATCTCTGCTTAACATACAAGGCCATGTTAAACCCTGAGCTGCTGGACGTGCTCTACTAAAAGAAATCCCAATCCCTCAGAGTCACACACTCCAGGGATCTAAACCTTGTCATCACAATGAACAAAACATGCTGGAGGGATAGGTTCCTGACCCAGAGACTCCCCATACCCTGGAATAGACTGCCCATACACATCAAGCAGAACTCCTCCTTGGCCCTCTTCAAAAGGAACCTTGATGATTGGTTGGGAGATAGGAAATTCACTCCGGGGATCACGTCAGTCGGCCTGTTAGATGGGGGTCCAGGGAAGTAAATATTGTGGGAAGAAATATCCAGGGAATTGTTATGGCTAGGCTTGTATAGGCCCTAGGGCCGATAGCCTAGTACCAACCTATGAACCTATGAACCCATGAACAACAACATACCAGAATAAACACAGCAGTTTTTTTAAGGGACTTTATTGTATGTCAATATTCGTCAATCATGCTCTTTTATTTATTCAGTTCACACAGTAACAGTATACCTACTAGCAGTAAGCAATGTACTCCTGCTCAGCTATTTTAACAATATACAGCAAAATAGATTTGTACTCACTAGCCTGTCAGTGCAGTCTCAGCAGTCTGTCACCGTGGGCTTCATTGTTCGCAGCCTTATCTGCTGCAGCTGTAGTGGAGAAAAACACACATTATGCATATCTGTCTATCACATTCTCAGGCTAGTATTTGCTACAATCTACTTGATAGTGATACTTACACACTACTGGAGCATTTTGGGCCCATCTTTCTTGGATCCACTGGTCCAAGAGTGCCCCCTACCTACACTTTAGGTTGGCATAGTGGTGTCATACCTGCTCATCAGTTTGGGGGATGCCAGTAGCACTGGTGAGATTAAGTGCGAGACAGTCCCAGGCCTCCGCTTTGTATTGGAAGCCCTGGTACTGGCCCTGCAGCAGTCTCTCCTCATGTTTTTTACCTAGGAGTCCAGCCATGACTCTGCACTCCAGAATGTTCCAGCATTGCACCTGAATGCGCACTTCCTCACCTATACTAGCCATTGTATCTACACAGATTAACTATAACAGATTATGGCTGTATTCCCACCTGCACCATTTAAATAGTGTGATATTCCTGTTTTTTGCTGTTATTGGACTGTTTTGAAAAGGTTAAGCTCCACTAAGCAGTGCACAAATCTGCTAAGCCAGTTTTAACACTGCTTAAAGGGGAAGTTGTTGAGCAGTGTTTAACAGTGTGGAAATCCACTTAGCTGAGCTACCTGCTACTTAGCATTCACGTCTTAGCAATAGTTACACTTGCTAAGCATAGCTGAGCATTGCTAACCATTGCTCACTTTTAATTTTTTAAATATATCAGAGGACTGACTTAATTTATTAAGTGTATATGATGTACTTTACATGACATCCCTCTATGTGCTTTACTTACATTGGAAGGGGTGTGACTATACTGTATGGGACACTTGTGTGTACATGGGTGGTTTTACATGTTATATGCACTCATACTTACATTGTACACCAGCTACACTACACCTGGTTGACAAAAAACAGTTGCTACATAATTTAAGTTTAAAAAAATTATTTTAACACTACATTCCCATATAAAAATAACTTGCTTGTCTTGGTACTTGAACCATAAACACCTGCATGTAAAGACAGAACTCTAACCACTACACTACCTCACCTTAGAAATTTCACCTGTATATTTGTATTTACCTAATATGGGATGCTTAAGCTATGGTAAGCAGAGGGCATAACATGCACACCCGCTTAGCTACGCGGGTGTGCTGACAAGTCACTGAGTACTGCAATCGGGAAATAATGGCATACATTTGGCTTTCAGGCTTCTATCCTTCAGAAATTCCTGCTAAAACATATCCTGTTTTCTATCAACGTTCTAAGTGTGTGAGGGCAATTTTTCAGAAGTGTCCCTATTTTTATTGTTTTGACCCCCCCCCCCCCATTATTTGTGCCTTTGTCCACATGGACTGCTGTCAGGGAATATTGGCATATATTTCCTTTCATCCTTTGGCAATTCATGCTAATGCATGACTTGTTTTCTATCAACTTTCTAAGTTTGTGAGGGCAATATGTATGATGTGTCCCTTTCATGGATTTATCCCCAATTACTTGTGCATTTGTACACATTTCTTGCTTTAGCAGGTTGTAGAGGTGTCGCCTCACAGTTAGACGTTGCCTGTTTGATTCTCAGAGTGTCTTCTGTGTGGCGACATGCATGAATGGGCATTCCTTCGTTGAAGGTTGTGCGTTAGGCCCAGCAAGCCAGCACGTAAAACTCTACTGCCAATTTCTTAAGAAAAATTTTGACACTTTTACAATGCAGGAGATGTGTCACAGAACTCGTCACACACCCCCTGCATTGCTTTCCTGCTGCCATATGTATTTCAGTGTCTGTGGACACTGAAATAATCATTTATTTCATTTCAGTGTCCGCGGACACTGAAATACTGGCATAATATTAGAGTAATTATCTAATATTATACCAGATTGTATTAGAAAGTGCCATACGGCATTTACTGAGTTCAGGGGACGTGTTCAGTGTCCATGCACTACTTGAACACACCCCCTGTACACTGTATAGGTTAAACAGCAGCACGCCTTCATGAATATGCAAGGTGCGCTGCTGTGCTATATGGACATGAACCACTCAGTGCAGGAATAGCACTATTCCTGCACTGAGTTTATTGAATCCCAGGGACAGACTATGAAAAGTATAAAGAAAAAACTATAAAGAAGCAGCAGGGTTTCTTGGCTTTTTAATATCTATGGCTTGATTAGCCTTCTTCAAAAAAGTTATGATGGGAACGTTTTTTTCAGAAACATTTTGAAACTGATTGCATTAGTTCATAAGCAGCTGACAGGCATTTTGCTGAATGTGACTCGCAGCAGTGGTGAGCAATGGTTTGCTTTATCACCATCATTCCATTAGCTGATTGTCCTTTGAAGCTGTCTCTCCTACCTTTAAAACTAAACCAGAGTGGAGGTTAAGGGGGTTATCAAATGATAGATACTACACAATGACATTTTTCATGTAACTAAGCATGTGTAGAACATTGTGTAACTTACCATTACACAAATCATTTAAAATGAACCACTGTCTACTAACATTAACTATTGTCTTTTTTGGGTTATGTTTTTGTTAAGGGAGGAGAGGAAAATGTATTATTTAAATATCTTTTGTTTTAGATAAGGGAAAAAAGACAAGCATTTGGAAATAAGTCTTTAGGGATGAGCAGGGCTCAAAGTGTGAAGGAAAACAGAGAATATGCATAACAACCCCACCAACCTTACCTTTGGACCCTCCACATGATTTACATAGGATCTTGACTTCATCCTTAATATGATTCCACTTTCAGGATTCAGTGATTCCCTCCTTAGAAAACTGCTAAATCTGCCCCTGTGAAATATTAAGGTGGTATGTCAAGTAGCATTTAAACCCAGAATTTGGGAAGCTGGGGATGCACAGAAGATTACATCACAGATGAAATGTAATGCCTTAGAACAGAGTTTAAAAGTGTATCAGCTCTAAACTCTTGCAAGGAGAAGTAAGAACAGTTAGGGAAGTGGCAGGCCATAGCAGAGATTGTACATTTCAGAAACAAAAAGCACTGAAATGAACTACAGAAAATGAGTACATAATCCACCAGAATGCCCTTTAGTTTTTAATTTACCTGTTGATCCTAGACACCCAATCCTTTACTTCCATCCATGCTACTGTAAAGCTGCGTTATGTCTACCCCATTCATTCATAAAGACCACTTTTGCTTTTGATTTCATTACCATTTATTTATTTTTTGCATTTTGTTTTCCAGGATGGTCCAGCTGGGCACTCGGGCATATTTTCAGCAGAGGCCTGGCAGAAAAAAATTACAAAGAATTTTCAGAGAAAAAAATAATTTACTTAGTAGAAATGGGGCTTTAGAATAATCCAGTAGATAATACAATCAAGACAGAAATACAATTTTTTTTTCTTTAGGAGTGTTATATAATAATAAGCAGGGGTGGCCACAGTGGTGCAGCGGTTAGCGTTGCCGCCTCACAGTAAGAGGTTCTCAGGTTCAATTCTCAGCTGGGGTGCCCTCTGTGTGGAGTCTGCTTGTCCTCCCTGTGGTCACATGCTTTTCCTCCAGGTGCTCCAGTTTCCTCCTACATCACAAAGACATGCTGTAGGTGGATTGTGCACTCTAAATTGGCCTTAGGTGTGAGTGTGTGTGTGCCTTCTGTGGAAGGTTGGGTGCAGGGTTGGCAACTCAACACCGTAAAACTCCACTGCCAATCATGAGTGGACACGTGATTCACTGTGGGTAACCTCTAACCAGGAAAAGCCGGAAGAAGGTATAATAATAAACAGGTTGCATTTACATATACAGTAATATAGAAGAAATAAAAAAAACAACAGGTTATCATAACTGGAAAAGGCACCACATATACAATGTATAGATGATAAGTGCTTTCATTCCTTTATTTCAAATTACAGCACTTTATCAGATGAACTTCTGAACACTTAATTTCCCTTATAAACCATTGAAAGTCTATTAAAACACGTTAAACTGCTTTCCTTCTTAAAGCACCCACGTAAATAAAATAAGGCTCCCATTCTCTTAAATTCAGTATAAGTAAAAAACAGCAAAACACTGAAAATAAGTATAAAATTAAGCTATTAAAACCATCATAACATTTATAATATATAAAAACTTAAGGTTTGTACAAGTTAAAATGTAATATAATAAAAAATGTTATAATATAGTGAACAAACTCAAGACCGGTGAACTGCAAGCTAATCCCCAACACATTTCATTTTTTAAAAAATATCAAGAAAAAATATTTAAAATTAATGTGAAAGTAAAAGTAAAAACTTTTAAACTAATTGTACTTTTAAATAATTTCCACTTTCATTGCTAATAAGCTACTAATTCATATTCTGTCGTTTATTCCAGGGGGTTGGGTAGCATTCAACATTATCTGCCAATAATGTCTGTCTGTATCCAAGAAATGTTGACCAGTTCCCCTCCCTAACATTTACCACTCCTTTTTCCAAAATGCAGAATACAATTTTTAAAAACCAGATGGCATACATATGTTGATAAATTCTTTTTCTTAAGAAAAATGTTGGTCTTCCCTATGTAAAAGGCAGTACATGTTAGGCAAGAAGTGACATAAATCATTCCTTTGGTGTTACAATCAAAATTGCCTAGAAAAGACCCTTTGATGGTTACCTACGATAACATATGTAGTGTCATAAAAATACCTGCACTCTACAGCTTCCACATGTTCTAATTTTTCCTTGTTGTTATTTGTTGTCCTTTTTAAATACATTTTCCATATCTTTACCCATCCTGCAAACGATCTTCAGTATTTGACCTAGTCTTTCTGTTAGTTTTAATGCTCCAAATACTGCACCCCAGTTTTTTTCAATAATGTGCCTAACAGTGGGGAAATATGAGTCATAATTTAACACACAACTGATGTCACTACCAAAATCATTCTTTGTTATAACAGGCTGGAAATCTGGAAACATTACAAAGGGGGAATAATATGATGATCTACCTCTAAAAACCAAAGCTTCATGGTTTTCCAGCAGTTTAGGGGATGATAGTTTGTTTCTTCAGTGTTATTACATTACTATGTTGGTTTATAGGCAGCAATATTCAAATTTCATTCACAAAGGAGTGATGAAAAGCATTTTAAAACTATAAATATGGATATGATTTATTTACATTTACAGGATAAGGTAGGAGAGCTGGAAAGTTAAGGGTTGGTGATAGTCTAGAGATCTGAGAGACAGAGGGAGAGAGAGTGAGAGAGAGAGTCAGTCAGGGTGAGAACAAGAACAGAGCCAGGAGGAGTCTAGGTGCTGTTTTAGGTTGTGCTTAAAGCTAGATGAACAGCTGTCCTGTTTTAGTGAGATAGGCACGGAGTTCCACTGTCTGGTGACATAGGGTGAGTATAGTGAGTTTGTGTCTTTCGGCTTTTCCCGGTTAGGGGTCGCCACAGCGGAACTCCGGTCCGCTAATGATTGGCAGTAGAGTTTTACGTGCTGGCTTGCTGGGCCTAACGCACAACCTTCAATGAAGGAATGCCCATTCATGCATGTCGCCACACAGAAGACACTCTGAGAATCAAACAGGCAACGTCTAACTGTGAGGCGACAACACTACCGCAGCACCACCACCGCAGTACAGGGTGAGTATAGTGAGTCTCCCCCTGAAATACAAGATTTGGAAGTTATTAGGCTCTGATTACCTGAGTGAAGGCAACGTGAAGGGGAGTATTGCTTGAGAATTTTTTGTAGAGAAGGGCATGTGTGTGTGGTTTGTGAATTATTTTGTGGGCAATTTGAAGGTGAGTGAATATAAGGTGATTAGGTATTTCTAGCAAGTTGAGCTTTAGTGTTAAGCAGTGGAAAACTCTTACACATGTCTGATACTTTAATTGTAAAACAACCTGTCCAGGAGGGAATTCTAATATGGTTTGGTAAACATAAACAGTGCATTTTTGTAGTTCTTGATCACCCGGAGATTTTCCCTATTTCAATACAATCTTG
Source organism: Protopterus annectens (assembly GCF_019279795.1). Classification (NCBI taxonomy): domain Eukaryota; kingdom Metazoa; phylum Chordata; order Ceratodontiformes; family Protopteridae; genus Protopterus; species Protopterus annectens. The sequence goes on from NC_056746.1 coordinate 1,106,368,512, forward strand.
CATGAATAATTTCACTCGTCTGGACTGTGCCATTTTGTTGCTTGCATGTCTAGTAACAAAAAGCAAACTCTGGGGAGCAGAAGAATTATGTTCCTGTGAAAATGAGCTTGAGAAATAAGCAGGCCTCACCTTATGGAGCTGTAGCAACATCCAGGCACATCTCTTTCAACAAGCCAGCAGAGCCCATTAATGCTAATATTATGTAGATACTTTTAGATTTTTAAGGAGCTTTCTTTCTCTTAGCAGCAGGAGCTTTCTGCAAAGCTGGTTGCACATGAAAATAAAATACAGAAACAGGAAGGAGCTCTGCAGGACCATTCCTTAAAACATCAAGAACTAGAAATACAGAAGAATAACTGTGAAAACAGGTTCAGTCTGTTCTGCTAAAGGTGATAGGCTTGGTAAATTAGGGATGTAAGCCAAACCAGCAATTCTATGGTATCCCCGAGAATGTGGAAAGTCACTGCTACATTTTTATAAAAGTGAATGCCTGTTTCATTTCAAAAGAACTTTAGAATTGCAAACACAATGGATAACTGGATCACTTGCTGTAAAACTGAATGTGTCTGGCAGCTGACCACATTCTATGGCAGTGCAATTTTTATCCTTTCAAAAAAGAAGCAGTTTAAAGAGTAATGTAGACAGCAGGTCTTTTGGTTTATAATGGGGCAAAATCACTATTAAACATGATTACTCTTATTCAGTTTTAGAATAGAGGAAGAATCTCAGGCCAGTCTGGATACTGTTCAAGAAAGACAGAATAACAGCAAATGCACTTTATCCTGACCCTTTGCGAATTCTGACTGCCAAAGGATGGCTATTATTTAAGGATCCTGATGCAACTGGGGAAGACTACAGAAAATGGGAATACATTGTGATTCGGAATAAATGGAAGTTGGGCTCAAATCTAATGTGAGTTATGATCCTTCAGCACCAAATGCTTCAACAAAATAGCCAGTGTCTAAAAAGTCCCAGTGTGCAGAGAGAGGTTCAGGGGAGTGATTATCTGGCTGACATATTCTGCTACACTTGCTTAGATATTGCTAATAGTCCATACATTTCCCAGATTTCTCCCTTCAATGGTTATTTACACCACACTTGATGGTGACAAGGATCATGGCACTATTTCAGGGGACTATTTGATTTTTGTACTGTTGCTGGTGGTCTAATCTTGGCACTCAGATACATTTGAAGTTTAATTCCTTTTTCAAGATTGGTTGCAATGATTTCCTCCTACCACATAAAATCATATCATGCTTTATAAGCCTCTTTTTTATTTCTTTTGCAAGTTTGGTCTGATGCTTCAATGGATGGATCTTCTGCTGACATGGAAATGAACATTTGAAGAACACTGTAGTTTTCCTTTTCAGTTGTGGCTTGACTGGACTGTGGAGAACTGGACTCGTCCTGGTGCAGAAATCATGGTATCTTAAAGATGTCCACAAGCCTTCTGCACTGCCGGTATGGATATTTGGTGCAGAACTGATATATTTTTACTTGAAATTTTTTAAATTGTTTACCTGTGTAGTCGGGTTTTATCTGCTCATTAGATTATTATATGATGTGATGAGAAAGTGTGCTTGTTAATCGGTTAGATTGTCATTTGGGGGTGAACAGTAATCCCCTTTTTTCAATAAGTATGGATGCCTATGAATCAGATGCAACAGAAAATATAGAGACCGGGAGCTATGAACATTTTCTTCAGACCTTCTGGTCCACAGAGAATAGTTTGTATCACTGTAAAAGACTCCAGTGGCAGAGACTGGACTTTGAAGCGTGTTTCAACTTCAGAGTGATTCCAAGAGGTTTACAAGTGTGCAAAATGCCAACTTATGGAAACTCGTTACCTGATCTGCTCAAAGAATGGCAGAATTACAATCTGGAGGTCAGTGCAGATTACATACGTCTATTGTTGAAGTACTTTTCTCCAGCTGAAAGCAACCTACGAAAATAAATTATGGACAGCATCACAGAGCTTAATTCCACAGTAGAATTTGCTCCCTTTAGACACAAACTTGATGACCTGTTTGAAGACCTAATGCAGTATGATAAACGGCTGCAGGAGGTCAAAAAGAAGAACTTATCTAGGGACATGAGAGATTTCAAAAGTGGCCATATCTTTACTTGGACTGATGATAAATGCTTGTTCTGTGAATCAGAGCGTATGAGGAATGAAAAGGAAGTACACCCAACCAATAACTACAAGGCATGGAGAAGTGAGGGAGGTACTACCACAACATCGCAGGCAATACACAGACCCAATGATGACAGCATTTTGTTATCAGGAAGGAACGTAGTAGGAGCTGAAGAGCTACTACAAACAATTGAAGTTGCCACTGTTCCTTTAGAACACTCTCAAGGTTCGTTGAATGGTTTACTGGCATTACTGGGTTCAGGCATGAGCGTTGAGAATGAAACAACACCAATACTGAATGCAACTATAGGCCTGATGCAGAATAGTCAGGCTAATGGAGCTATGGGAGATGGGAATGGCTTGTTGATACAGAATCAGCCTTTTTTATTGTTACAGGCACCCGAGCTTCTGCAAATGAAGCAGAGAGGGAGGTCCCAGCGCATGGACAAGAACCACAAGAAGAGACAGTTTATGCAGGAGATGATGGAGACAGGTCCAACAGTCTGAAGCAAGATGCGTAAGGTTTGATTTTTAATCTGTCTTCCATGAACTTAACCCTTGAACAGATAAGTGTATTAAATTGAGGACTTAATTTTATTTGAGCTGGTAATTCTACATTAAATGATGTGCTGACTGACTTAAAATTTTTTGTCAGGATGTATGGGAATTGGGAAGGCTTTGAAGTCTGTATTTTTAAAAAAACCTAGTGTTTACACCTATGAATACCCCCCTAGTTGAAGCTTTTTTTAAGCTATGTGTTGATGATATTTATAGTTATTATTTATAGTTATTTTTCACACCCTTCTGAAAAGAACAAGAAGAGTCATAATAATTTAAGTCAGGAAGAGTTTTCCTCCTTATTAGACTTAATGAAAAATAATCACATCTGCTTCTGCCCTGCGGATAAAGGGGGTGGTATAGTTGTTATGGATGTTTCGACTTATTTGAATGCTATGTCAACAATGTTGAATGATGAATGCACTTACACTAAAATGAGTAAACAAGATGTGAGTAGGTTAATAGCTAAGATACATGAGAGAGTTGAGACCCTACTTATGGACGGAGTGATAGGTGCTTGTATGAGTACTTTTTGGTAGAGAATGTGATTACACCAAAGATTTATGGGTTACCCAAGGTCCATAAGGACCAGTTGCATCCATCGATGCGGCCAATAGTTTCTGGCAGGGGCTGGGCCACAGAGCCCATGTCCATATACGTAGAAAAACAACTTTGTCCAGTGATTAATGGAATGGGGAACATTCTGATGGACACTAGAGACTTTCTTAGCAAGCTGTATAATTAGTCTGAGATGAATTATAGAGAAGAGTCCTTTCTGGTTACACTAGATGTTACTTCTCTGTTTACCTGCATTCCGAATGCTGCAGGTATTGATAATGTTAGAGCAATTTTGGGTCAAGACCCTGCTTTTGACAGTGATAAATTGTACTTGATCTGCACCCTGCTAGAACTTATATTGGAACATAATGTATTCATGTTTGAAGACGAACACTTTTTGCAACAGACAGGAGTGGCTATGGGCACGATATGTGGCAATAGCTATGCCAATATGGTTCTGACTGAATGGGAGTTGCAGAATGTTTTCTCTGATTCAAATGGGTTTATGAAGTTTGTACTTTACTATGGCCACTATGTGGATGATCTGTTCCTTATTTGAGGGGATACAATAGAGGCTCTTGAATATTTTGTGGGTTATTTAAATAGCACCATCGATTATCTTCATTTTACTTTTGATTGGTCAGCACAGTCTATTCCCTTTTTAGATGTGATGGTGCATAAGACTGCAGGAGGGTTACACTCAAAACAGTATGTTAAACCCTGCAAAACTAATCATGTGGTACACTCACGTACTATTCACCCCAAGCACATTAAACAGAATGTCCTCAAAGGACAGTTTTTCAGGACAGCTAGACTTAACACTAAAGATAGTGACATGTATGACTCCTTTGAGACACTCACCACCAACCTATTAGATAGAGGGTATAACAGCTCAGAGATTGTAACTGCACAGAATGATGCAGTTATGATGAGAGACACATGTACGAGACCATACCTCAGTGATCAGGCTGAAGAGCCCTCTTCTTTGGCTTTGAAGCCTATTCAACCAACACATATGAGCCTTACATACTCTATAGACTCAGGCTCTATCTGTGAGATCATTAAAAAACAGTGGAAAATTTTAGTCTCAGATGAGAAATATAAGGGGTTGTTAGGGAATTCCCCTTCCTTTTGCTTTAAGAACCGCCCTTCATTGAAGAAAATGTTATGTTACAAGCCTTTAATAAGGAAAAAGAAAAGCGTAGCTAGTCAAAGGATAGGCACATATCCCTGCCATCATTGCAATGTATTCAGATATATAGAGACTGATGATCAGTTTGTACATCCAGACACAGGACAGGTGTTTGACATCAGATTACATGCTGACTGTAGTAGGCAGGATGTTGTACATTGTGCGTCCTGTTTACTTTGTAGAAGTTTCTATGTTGGGAAAGCCAGTCGTTGTTTGAGGGATCAAATAAAAGAGGATATTTATAGCATTACCAAGAGTGATGATAGGAATGCGTTGTTTAAGCATGTTAAATCAGCAGGGAGTGATCACTGGTTTAAGTTTATGGTGTTGGAAGTGTATATACCAAGACTAAGAGGAGGTGATATAAGAACACAAACAGAATGTGTGGAAATTAAATGGATGCATCTACTCAGGGTAAATGAAAGCAAGGGGTTAAATGATGTCATCCTCAGTAAACCAATTTTGAGATCACGTGACCTCAGACATTAAGGTATATAAGTGCACTACAATGTGATGTTTTTAATGGATCTGATGAAGTACCTATGTGTATGAAAACGCTTATCCTGGTTATATTTTTATAGTTTTTACATGTTTTATTAAATTTGATTGCTCATTTATCTCTCTGCCTAGCCAGCTTTTTTCTTTTTTTGAGTATTTTGTGGTTTTGCTGGTTGCTCTTCTCTTTTTTTAAATTATTATATGATGTACCAGGACTCGATTCATTGCATAGCTCTTGTTCTGCCCAAGCTGGAGTTTATTGTGTAATATCCCAGTTTGGTTGTATTTATTCTCTACTGTAAGGAGGCTGTAAATGAAGAATATAAGTTTGTAAAAGTTTTTGTTTTATTTTTTAGCAGATTTGGAGAATAACAATTTATAGTTTCTTACTTTCATTAGTCTTATTTTAGTTAATTTTTTGAGTAAGCAGCAGTCTTTTAATTTTAGTTTCTGGAGGGCTATGGGTGTTCAGGAAGCCTTATGTCTGCTGTACTATTTGCAGCATGCAGATTCCTTGGAGTCATGAGAGAGAATGTCGCTTCAATTAAACTGTCTTCTACTCCACATAAAACAAAGTATTTCATTTACTCTATTAAAATGTAATTTGGATGAATGGATATGAAAATGCAAATTTACCCCTGGTTTAACACCAGTGTTCCTCATAGATAAGGGCAACATGTAAATGCCCCAAATTTTTCTTGTTCTGCTTGCCTCTGGGTTATTTGTAAGCAAACTATAAAGCCTAAAAAAATACTGTGGGACTATATGGGTATACTTCTTAAGATCATCACAAGTCGGTAGCCTAGTAACTTCCTTTCAACCTATGACATTTCTAAGAACTCCATTTTTTCCTGAGTGCACTCATCCTACATTGGGTTTAGAAATGGCAAATGAATGCCCCCCTTGTTTTACAGTGCAATGTTTTGCTGAATTCTGTTTGCTAAGGTGGATGGCTTTTTACATGCTTTGTCCATTTTGGATGGAATTGTTTCATTTTTTTGTATCTATCTTCTCTGTTATGGAGGGTATTTGGAAGTGTGCACTAATGTAGTCAGCAAAGATGTCTGGGTCATCTTCTAATGGGAATGAGTTTACACTATGAGGGCCAAAGGATGACAGCTCCAAGCTAATCACTAATCAACGAAGTGGGATGTTCCTTGCTGTAAACTGGTTTGGGATTACTGCTGATGCAATGATTATTTGCTCCACTCATGTAAATGGGCTGAGGAGCCAAGTTAATGTAAACACCGTACTGAGCCACATGAAGCAACACTAAGCTATAATCATGTTATTGCAGGATGTTTGTCTTAATAGGAAGGAAAATGAAAAATCTGAATACTGTGGGTTTGAAGTCTTTGTAAGACATTCTCACTCCTTGAGTAAATGAAGGAGACCAGTGATTTTTGGATAAGTAAGGCATCAACATAGATGTCCAGTGGACGTGTAGTAATAGCTGGTAGAGGTTAGCAGGCTTTAAAGGCTGGCAGGCTAGCACTGTTTTTCTAGTTGGTCATTATGTTTCTCTCTGGACTTATCACAGAATTGTTAGACCTTGGTTGTTAGACTTTGTTGACTAGGATGAGGGAGGAATTTTTTGGGGGGTGGGGTAGTTTATAATTGATTAACATTCTAGATGATATGGCTATGCTTTAGAACATAGGTTGCCCACTTTATCCAAGACAATGACAGGTGTATTTCCCCAGCTATGCCTGATGGGTTGGGGGTGTGTGGATGCACTTTAAGGACCAACCCTCCCTGTTTTATACACACTCTTTACATGTTGAAAAGACATATTCTAGAACTTATAGAATTGCTTGGTCAGACTCACTGACTTGTTACATCATCCTCTATTTCTAAACTTATTCTCTGAGGCATGCTTCCCTCTCACACTTCTGGCATTTGTTTTGCTGTGTTGACACATTTGGAGGCAATGAAGGTGACATTTGAATTCTCAAAAGAGATGCAAGATGTTAACCGGGCAGGTGGTCTTGTGCCCACAGTTCTGCTGGATATACTGAAAGGCCACTTGCATTATCATCTCTGGGGACTCACTACTAGGGTAGCTAGTCAATGGGAGGCCCAGATGAGTGAACTGTAAGAGAAGCTGTGATTGTTAGAGATGCACCAGCATTAAGGAGTGGCCATAACAGTGGAGGCAATAGGGTTTTTGAGAAAATAGGTACATAACCTATTGCAAAGAAGATTATATGTTGAGAAATTGAGGTGGAGTTATACTGTCCTGTCACCATGTGGTGTTAGGCATTTAGATTTGCAGCTGAGACTGAGTATTGCTCAGTACTCTAGAACTGGTATAGTGTGTCTGTGGGGGGTCTGAAGAAGTTAAATGGCAACATCAGGTTGTGCAGGCTCTTTGGGAGTACTTACAGGTGTTATGTAAGATTCATTTAGATGAACTGGGGCCTAGAATGTTGAGTATTTTTAACACCATCATTCTTTTGAATTTAACAAATGAAGATAAGTAGCAACTTGTGATGCTGATAGAGGAAGCTGTGTTTTGATCTCAAATTGTTAAAAAAAAAGATAAGTTCCTGGGTCAGATGTCCTGACTGATGAAGTTTATCAGTATATGGGCCAGACTATGATTTTTAGTTTTCCTGTAGTTTTTAAGGGGATTAAGGAAGATTGAGTGATCACATCTTCATGTAAAAGGGCTGCAAGATTGATGATATTAAAACCTGATAAGTCCAAGTGTCAGCTGAGTTTACATTCAGATGGGCAAACTACTTTGACTCAACTGTAAGCAATTTCAGACAAACCTAGTATGACCTGGGAAGTGTATTCTGGATGGGTAATCCTACTGGTGAATGAAGCTTGAGCTCTTTATCTTTGACTGCGCAAACTACAACTCACCGATGATTGCAGTTCCTCCATAGGAAGTCACTGTCAGTGAGTTGTGCTGACAGTGATTCCCTTTCTGGATGAATTTCCCTCTTCTTTGAGTTGGTGTGACCATGGAGTTGGTATATATAAGTTTATAGGGTATTGGGGGTGTGGGGAAGGGGGTTAGGAGGTGTGATAGCAGCATAATGTAATGTGCTTATTTTGTTGATAGGATTAGACATAAAAAAAAAAAACTTTTGATAGGTTACGCTTAGACTACTTGTTCTTATTTTGTAGACCTTTGCTCCCATCCTAAATGGAATAACATCTTAGGGAAATTACATTCTGATTCTTTGATGGTGGTTAAGATAGGTTAGTCAGGCACAGATCTAGTCTTCCAAGGTGGCATCATTAATTAGGGATGTCCCTTTTCACCATTCCCTTTTCATTGTAGTGATAGACCCCTTGGCACAGGTGACCAGGATGCCTTTGAAAATTATGGGACTGAGAATTGTGAGTACATTGATCAGGTCAAGCTATTTGTTGATTATTTGTTAGATTTCTTAACTTTCCTGGAGTGTTCCTTTTTCCTGATCTGGGAGCACTTAACAGTTTTTGGTGATATAGTAAATTATAACATCAATGTGGATAAAGTAAAAATTATGGTGCTTAATAATGTACCCTTGCAGGTAATTCATAGAAAATTTCCTTTTGATTGGTGTGGAATTGCTGAAAGTATCCCTAGAGTGGACAAAGCCACATTATCAGCAGCTGCCAGGAGGTTTACTGCAGAACACTGTTGGAAAAGGCAATGAGGTTAACTGAGGTCTGGAAAAAGTTGGAGTTACCATTGGTGCAATGAATATTTGCCATCAGGATTAGTTTGTTTTCTAAATGGCATTGTGTATATAGCAGTACCAGCCTTGAGGATATCAAAACATACAGTATGTTCCTGGAAGTCCCAGATTTTGAAGCTTCCTTGCTGGCTAGCTAAGCTACAGGTGAATGATAATGTTGAAAGGGATTTTCTCTATGCAGTAAGCTTTGGTACCCGAGGACCTAGCTAAATTTGCACATGCCATGCAACTTTTCATTTGGTTTTATGGCTGGATTTTTTTATGGAAAATGCTATAGAAAAAGTTCTAGTTAGAGAGACATTTCTGTCAGCTGATATTAAGCAGAATATCATAGGCTGAGTTAGTTCAGGGTTTTTGACAGAGATGAAGAATAGTAATGCATTCACAGTTCAGAGTTTATCTGAGAATGTAACTAACCATCCATCTCTGAGGGTTGTGTTTCTACTTTTCCTACTACCAAAGGCTTATTTAGACACCTGTTTTCCAGAATTATGTGGAAGATGGAGCTCTTGGAGAAAGACAGGCTTAGTTAAAGGCTTCACATTGTTGTTATCAAGGTCTATATTCATTCTAGAAGCTTTTGGAGAAATATGGAATCATATCACAAACAAGTAATTAAATATTTAAAAATTCACATGGCAGACTTCAACATAACAAAGTCCTCTGAGCTAATATGGGTCTTAAAAAGACAAAGTCATTTAAGCCTGGTTCTAACAATGCTCATAACCTCAAATCCATTCCAGTTCATTTTTCTTCAGTGAAATTGCATAATCTCTTCTTTGTTCAGAAATATTAACAATCTGCAACACAAAAAACTTAAAATGTTGCTATTTGTTTGTGAAATATGCTTTATATCATAAATATCCTGGGTCTATATTATATTATCGAAAGTTTAATTCAGCGAATGCTCATATGAGCGAAAATGCTGGAAATCAAATTTCTTTTTGTGGGGGCTGCCGCTAACTATATATTCCAACTCCAAGATCTCACTACAGTGAGGAAAGGACAAATATCCCACTCCTCACTGTACCATGACCCCACAAACACCCTTTCAATTTCCAGCATTTTTGCTCATGTGAGCGTTTGCTGAATTAAACTTTCGATAATATAATATAGACCCAATATCCTCACTTATTGTATCTTTAAATGCTGTGTTAGTTTTATATACACAGAAACAAATACAAGACTGACACCATGCAAGATAAATAACATTATAAGAATTACAGTCTGCATAACCTTTAAATACATTTTATGTGCTGTGGGATGAATAACACTATCAGCCTTAAGTAGATGATTTACAATAATTACAGTTAGAACATAGGAACATGCCCTTTTTACTGCTATTAAAGATGTAGATGTACAAGCATTTTTATGTTGTAATATATGCTTCAAAAACAGTCAATTATTGAAAGTAAAAGATGGGAGGTACTCTAACAATTTATTTTTTGATTCTTTAAAATACGCCAATTACATTTAATGATTTCACATGCATAATTAATATCTTTAGATTACATCAAAATAATCCATAAAGGCTTAATAAAAACAGTTTATCATTAAAAAAAACACATTAATTTCTAGAATTAATTCTAACAATAAAAAAAATAAATTGACGTTTGTGTTTGTATAAATAGTATCTCTAGAAACGTATTGTCTTACATACTCAGTGCCCTTCTTATTGGGTTTCCAAAGCAAAAACTCTAGCAGGCAGCCAAATGAACCCCAACAAGCAAATGTCAATCCAATAAATGAAAAAGCCAGGAGGCCGACTGTTAAACACTTTAATAATGAAGCTTTCAAATCCACAAGATTCTTTTTCAAAACAACATAAAATCAAAAATATTAGTTAGTTTAAATATAAAATGTCAACCAATCATATTAAAAATCCAGTCATCTGACCAATAATTAAAATGCATTGCATAAATTATACTACCTAAAACAGTCTAAACAGCATTTTAAGGCATATTAAAACATATATGTTAAGACATAGAACACAGAACACATACAAAGGAAAGAAAGAATCTTATGGATTTGAAACCTTCATCATTAAAATATTTTACGGTCGGACTCCTGGCTTTTCCTTTTATTGGTTTTACTTCCCATTGAGTATAAGAGTAAACCATGATTTAACATCTAATATTATAAAATAAAACCATCCACAATGAGAAGATTGATGGCAATCCTCATATAAATCGTTGAGAAAATGTTTAGTAATACATAGCACACTTGGTTCTTAGTAAATATAAGCTCTTAACTTATTTTCAGCAAAAACAGATAAGGGTTTAGTAATCCATCACTGACCAGCTACAACTAGTGTCAAAGCAGGATTGGAGCAATGCTTATGAACCTTGGGTAGGGCATGCAATAGTGGTATAATTGGTGACAAAACATAAACATATTTAAATAATTTATGGGAAATCAGACCACTCATGTACAAATCATAAAAATGGGATTTGACATTAGCAATTAAAGTTAGTGTTTAAAATTTCAAAGCAGGTTTATAACTTTCAGAATCATTGAGTAAAAACATCATTTGTAATAAGTAAAAAGACCAGTATAAAATAACAACACCACCCCCTTTATCTGCACTATTAATTTGTATTTCTTCATTCAGTTTCAGCTGAGAAAGAGCTGCTTTCTCAACATTAGTAATACTTTCATATCTATTCTTCTGTTTATAACAAGCAGTTGTTTATTGTTTAAAGAATAGCTAATAGATATCCCTCTCACATATCAAGAAACACTTCTAATAAAGGTGGATTCACAGGAGTAAAATTACTTAATTTTTTAAAAGGGATAGTATTATCCATCACATTCTCTTTAACAAAAAAAAAAAAAAAACACACAAGTGCCAAACGGGTAATGCCAAACAGGTAATATGAGCCAAAAACTACATTATTTACAGATTTAGGTAAACTAATTTTTGTGTCCTGGCTCTCTAATATGTTTTTAAAAAATCTTTTCTTATGATAAACAAAAATAGGTTCATTACTAATGGCATTCTTCACATCAAGGTTAGCTTACCAAACTTTCCAAATTTTCTTTAAGATTTCTTTAATACTATAACTGTCAAAACACATATGTAACAAAAAACTAGCCTTTTATTTTGCATGCTCCCCTTATTCCTTCTAGTACCAACTTGACAACTCATGTTATCAGTTTTTAAAATATGCTTAAACACAGTCTTTCTTTTGTTATTAATTTCAAATGCTACATTGTATAAAAAAATCACTACTGTAGCTGCTCTCAATAAACATATCTATAATAGTTAAAAGTTCTCTATAAAAATCATCTTCTAAAGTTGTTATTCAAGACGCATGAATAAATTGTCCCTTAGGGATATTCTTTTTCATTACACTTGGATTCCTACTCCTGAAATATAAGTAGTTGTTAGAAAACATGTCTTTCCTATAAATTTTACTTTTTATTTTTCTCTTTGGTAGATCCTAATCTAGAGTTACATCTAAAAAATGTACCTTGAGACCAACCTCCCCTACAGTGAAATTTAAAACATCTGAAATTTTATTCAATTCTTTAGTAAACTGAATACACTCCAATTCTGTAGCTTCCATTATAAAAAAGAGGTAATCTACAAAGTGTTTGTACATAACAAATATATGATAAAAGTAACTTTTAGATAACACTTCAAGATCTCACCATCCTAAAACTAAATAAGCAAATGATGGAGCCACTGAAGAACCCCTCAAATTTGTTTAAAATATTTCTTATCAAACAAGAAATGATTATTTTCCAAAATAATTTCCATAAGTGTACAGCATAAAGCAACTTTATCTCTGGAATAAGTTATATTTTTAGTTAAAAAGAATCTTAAAGTTTCTATTCCTTTATTGCATGAGATACTAGTAAACAAAGAACTAATGTCTACTGTTACAAATTTAACATTCTCATGTCTGTAATCATATTCATGGTTATACGGTTTTAATTTTGTCAATAAGTCCCATGAATCTTTTAAATAAGATGGAAGCTGTTGAACTAAAGGATTAAAGAGACTATCTAAAAACAATGCAATACCTTCACAGATATTATTGGGGGTAGACACAATAGGACAAAATGGTAGATTTACTGAGCCTTTATGTAGTTTTGGTATCCCAAATAGGACACCAATTTTTGGCTCATCAATGTTGAGAAATTCATACAAAGTCTGGTTGATGTTACCATTCATTAACAACTCATATAACAAAGATTTAATGACCCTAAAGATTTAATGAAGCTAAAGAACAGAACCCATAAAGTCAAAATTGTGGGAGCCATGTCAGACTCAAAGCCAGTCATAAGTGGTGTCACACAGGGCTCTGTCCTGGGACCCCTCTTGTTCGGCATTTACTTCTCAGATGTGAACGCAAACATGGGAGGGTTGTGGCTGACAAAGTTTGCAGATGACTGCAAACTAGGCGCCATAGTCAATACACCAGCTGACACATACATCCTACAGAAAGGCCTCACCGAAACGGACAACTGGTGCCGGAATCATGGCCTTAAACTGAATGCCAAGAAATGTATAGTCATCCCCTTTGGGAAAAACAAAGTACCCACAAATTATCACAGACAGTAACCCACTGAGTACGGAAAAAGTAATCAGAGACCTGGAGACCCAAGTCGATAGTGACCTCTCATTTGACACCCACTTTGCCAAAGTGGTTAGAAAGACTTTCTACCTTGCCCACCTTATCATGAAGGGGTTCACATCCAGATCAAAGGAGGTCATTGTACCCCTATACTCCTCCCTTATCAGGCCCATGATTGAGTACAATGCCCCATTTGGTATGTACCTCACCCGGCACTTACAACAGCTGGAGAGACCCCAGAAGTACCTCACCAAGAGGATCAAGGGTCTCCAACATATGTCATATGCTGCCAGGCTAAAGAAACTCCAGCTCTATTCAGTAGCATACCACCTGCTCAGAGGTGATCTGTGCCTGACGTACAAGGCCATGTCCAACCAGGAATTGATAGACATGTTCCACCTCAAAAAATACAAATCCATTAGAACCACAAGAGCTAAAGATTTAAACCTCAGCACAAATATGAATAGAACATGCTGGAGGGACAGATTCATAACTCAGAGGCTTCCCACACTCTGGAACAGAATCCCAGTTCATGTTAGGCAGAGCCCCTCACTGACTCTCTTCAAGAGAAATCTTGATGAGTGGATGGGAGATCGTAGGTTTACCTCGGGGGTCATCCCTGTGTCACTACTAGACAGAGGCACAGTAAACTAATTTTAATAAGTAAGGGGGTCTTCAATGTGTCACTACTAGACAAAGGCACAGTATTCTAAATTTATTCTGTACACTTTAGTACCACTACATGTGGTGGCGAAAGCCACATCACTAGGGCTAGGCTTACAAATGCCCCAGGGCAGATAGCCTAGTACTAAACTATGAAACTATGAAACTAAACCTATAAGTTTCGTAAATTTCATCAATAGTGACCTCTAAATATTCTTCACTGTTACTTAAAATGCAACATATAGCATTTTTGTATTTATTTTCATCTAGAACCAATAACCCACCACCTTTATCAGCTTTTATAAAATGTAAATGAGTAATTTTTCTTAGTTTAAACAATGCCGCCTTGTCTTCAGTATACAAATTAAAATACTTGTGAACAATATCCTTAAGCAAATAATTTATATTTAATTTACTAGTGACAAACTTTAATTGTAAACTTGTGTTAACAGCATCGGCCCTATGACTGGGCACAAAATTAATACCTAACTTCAACAGTCTTAGATGTTCAGGCTTCAAAATATAGTCCAATAAATTAAAAACCTTTACTTCATACCTTGCACTTTCAAAATGAGAAAGAAGGTCAGTTATTAATGTTAATCCAGGTCAGCCTTCCTTAACTATCCCATGGGAAACAAAACTGGTAAAACTGTTAAAAGTGCAGTCTCGTTGTTAAACTATAATTACAATCAGTTTTCAAATATAGAAGAAGAAGAAGAAATGGAACAAGTTAAGGTACCTGATTTTAGAGGGCATTTAATTGAAATAGAGAAATGCCTTAAAAGATATAGGGTATTGCTTATTGAAAATGAGCATTTTGAGTACTGTATTTCCTTGAACATTGTACCCGAGGGATTATGGCTGTTTAAGTGGCCTATTGGTGTTACCCCACAGGATGCATTTTACAATGAGTTAATTGAGTCTTTTAATTCCACCAGATTACAGCTGAAGAAACTTCTCATTAAAAATAATATCAACATTATGAATCATGTTAAAAATAAAATACATATTCTAGACAAGTTACTTAATGATATGTTAACCTGCATGCCAGACTTGCAGGGAGAGTATGAAGAGGTTATTTCAAGTATAAAACAGTTTGACCAGACTATTATTCTCCAGAAATTTAAAAAAAATTGCAATGAGATGAATTAGCCTATTCCAATAAGACTGCTTATTCTAGTAGTCTTGAGAATTTTGTTAACACATTTGATATCAATCACAAAACTGAAAAGGTTCCTTTAAGTCGGAAAGGAAGTTTCACTATTGTGGCTAATGGAAGAGAGGCTTCAAAAGCATTAGAAGCAGATGACGTAAATTCTTTTGAATCCAGTGAAGCACCTTCCATAGATGTGACACCGGATACATCTGAGATTATCAACAAAGTTGTGGAACTTCCCTACAACCCTAATGAAAATGCAGAAGGGGAATCAAAAAACTTTGCAGGAAAACCAGCAAGAAGTTATTCAATGAGGCAGAAGACCAGAGGGCGTTAGAATTCAAAGACCTCTCTCATTTTGAACCTGCAAGGTATAAAGTGAAGGTTGTTAATTTGTTGGACTAAGTTTTGAAGCCTAAACATTTATGTTTGTTGAAGTTAGGTATTAATTTTGTACCCATTCATAGGGCCGATGTTGTTGAGACAATTTACAATTAAGGTTTTTCACTCATAAATTAAATTTAAATTATTGGCTTAAGGATATTGATCTGTCTGATGAACTAAGAAAAATCTTCTACTTTTAATCCTAAATTAAACTATACCATTAAATTGTTTGAAGAGATTTGTGATAAAGAAAGAAGAGCATTATTAGGTAAAAGCAGTGTTCACAAGTATTTTAATTTGCCTACTGAAGACAAGGCAGCATTGTCTGAACTAAGAAGAATGGCACATTTACTTTTTATGAAAGCTAATAAAGGGGGCGGGTTATTGGTTATGGACAAAAATAAATATAAAAATGCTATACGTTGCATGTTAAGTAACACTGAAGAATATTTAGAGGTCACTATTGATGAAATTTACCAAAGTTATAGGTTCATTAAACCTTTGTTATATGTGTTGTTAATTAATGGTAACATCAACCAGACTTTGTAAGAATTTTTCAGCATTGATGAGCCTAAAATTGCTGTCCTATTTGGGATACCAAAACTACATAAAGACTCATAAATCAACAATTTCTTCCTGTTGTATCCACCCCCAATAATATCGGTGAAGGTATTGCATTGTTTTTAGATAGTCTCTTTAATCCTTTAGTTTAACAGCTTCAATCTTATTTAAGAGATTCATGAGACTTATTGACAAAATTAAAACAGTATAACCATGAATATGATTACAGACATGAGAATGTTAAATTTGTAACAGTAGACATTAGTTCTTTGTTTATTAGTATACCACATGAGAAAGGAATAGAAGCTTTAAGGTACTTTTTAACTAAAATACCACTTATTCCAGAGCTAAAGTTTCTTTAAGCTGCACACTTATAGAAATTATTTTGGAAAATATTTCTTGTTTGATAAGAAATATTTTAAACAAATTTGAGAAGTTGCCATGGGTTCTTCAGTGGTTCCATCATTTGCTAATTTAGTTTTAGGATGGTGGGAGGTTGAAGTATTATCTAAAAGTTACTTTTATCATAGAATAGTTATGTACAAATTCTTTATAGATGATCTCTTCTTTTTATAATGGATGCTACAGAATTTGAATATATTCAGTTTATTAAACAGTTGAACGAAATTTCAGATTTTTCAATTTTACTCTAGGGTAGCTTGGTCTGAAGGTATATTTTTTAGATGTAACTCTAAATTGTGATCTACCAAAGAGAAAAATAGAAAGTAAAATTTCTAGAAAATAATTTTTTTCTAACAACTACTTACATTTCAGGAATGGGCATCCAAGTTTTATAAAAAAGAATATCCCTAAGGGACAATTTAAGAAGATGATTTTATAAAGATCTTGTTACTATTATACATGTTTATTGAGACTGGTTACAGGAGTGATTTTTTATACAATGTCGCATTTGAAATTAATAACAAAAGAGAGACTGTGTTTAAACCTCTTTTAAAATCTGATAACATGAGTTGTCAAGTTGGTACTGGAAGGAATAAGGGGAACTTGCAAAATAAAGGGCTGTTTTTTTTCTTAGATATGTCTATTGACAGTTATGGTATTAAATAAATCCTAAAGAATAATTGGAAAGTTCATCCAGCTAACCTTGATGTGAAGAATGCCATAAGTAATTAACCTATTTTTGTTTATCATAAGAAAAGATTTTTTAAAAAACATATTAGACAACCAGGACACCAAACTTAGTTTACCTAAAACTGTAAACAGTGTAGTTTTTGGTTGGCATTACCTGTTTAACATTACTCATTTGGTACTTGTGTTTTTTGTTGACATTTTTATTTTCTACTTATTGTGCAGTTTGGTTTATTTCACATTGCCTTTAAAAATATTTCAGTGCAAGTTTTCTTAAAAATAAACCTTTAGATATTAAAGAAAAATCCTCGGGGGCGGAGCCTATATGGCCAACAGGTAACAGCTTTTTTCTTGAGCTCCACATCAGCTACTAAGAAACAGGAAAAGTATTACTTTAAAATTCTGTCACTAGCTCCTTAAAGTTATACAATCTATTTGGGAATATACAATCTACTAGATTCTCAACTTTGGAGTCTTTTCCTAACAAATGTCCTGTAAAAACAATTGATTATACAACTGAACAGAGATGAGCAACTCAAAATCTTCACATGCTGATTTCACATTAAAGAAGGAGATCCAGTCTATCTCTACCACTCTCCAGGAATTGTCTCTAAAAATGGATAGATTTACTGACAACCTTGAAACTTTAAAGATGAACTGTCAACAACAAACTGATGTTCTAAAGGAAATACTCCAACAACAACAATCCAAAATTCTGAACATTGAAACTTCACTGAATGACATAGACAAAAGGCTTAAAGAAGATGAATCCCACTGTGAGACCGTACTGCAACAAAATAACTGGCTGATAAATAAAGTAGACGACATTGAAAACAGAGAGAGGAGAACAAATATTAGAATTTTTGGTCTCCCTGAAAAAACAGAAGGAGAAGATATTATTTCCTTCCTAAATTTCTGGCTACCTGAATTCTTGGACTTAAAAGAAGGTATGTCCTACGGGATCGAGAGAGCACATAGAGCCATAGGGAAACCTATTTCTACTTCCCCTAATACTTCTCCAAGATCTATCATAGTGAAGTTTCTATCCTTTTTAGATAAAGAACTTATTCTGAGAACAGCTTGGAGGAAAAGTCCCTTGTCCTTCAAAGGAAACCAAATAAGGGCAGACAATGATTATTCCACAAGAGTCCTGCAAATGAGAAAAAGCTCTTGGCCACTGGTAAGGCTTTTAAAGAAAATACAATTAAAGCTCAATTAGTCTATCCAGCCAAAATCAAAATCTACCACCAGAATGAGATGAGATCTTTCAACAATATAGAAGAAGCTGTATCTTTTATTCAAAACAATAACATCATCACAATCCCAGAAGGTATGGACTGGACACCATTGATGACCCTTAAAAGATCATCTGAGAAAAACAACTGGACAGACGTAAGAAAACAACTGGACAGATGTAAGAAAGAAGAAAATGAAAACTGGAGCCAAAGTCACTGGACTTCCTAATTCTCTCAAAGATCAAGCTAACTCATAAAATGTTTATGGATACCTAGACCTAATGAAATATGTATCATTACTTTACTTATCTTACATATGTCTTTATAAAACTTGCAATTTAAAATTAATAATGCTATATTCCTATTAGATACAATTGCTAGTGATGCACAAGATATATGACTAGATGAATTCTGCACACGTGTTCATTTGCTTACTGAATTGTCTTTCCTTTTTTTTTTTTGACTTGTTAAGGAAGAAAGAGGGAAGTACGGTAGTAGGATGTTTGAAACAGGTAATTTTGCAGCTGTCTGCTTGTTTGGTAGTCTGAGGTGGAACATTTCAGTGTTTGGTTTTAGGTACGCAATGCAAGGAACTCTTGGTGTATTTTATTTATTTGTTTTTTTTTGAAAATGTTTCAAGCATTCTGTCATTATAAGACTTCAGCATATTATGGTATTTTTTTTTTCTTGATCCCATTTACAGCTTAGCGTTTTAACATTCTAAACTGTCTTTTCTCTCTTTCATGAGAAAAGTAATCACGAGCACTGCACTGAATTCAAAAGTTGTTTCTACCCTCTTTTTTCACTCAAGCACTCTTGTGCCTGTCTGTAAACTGAGCTTGTTTAACATTATGAAGCTTGTCTGAATTGCCTTTGCGTACTGTGTCAAAAATCTGTGGTCAACTATACGAGTGTTGGTGACATGAAACAAGGATTTTCTTTGTCTGTCTCTCTGATTAACAGCCCGTAGTTACTTGAATGTAATACCAATAAATCATTAAACTAAATGTTAGAAACCATGATAATTATTAACTTGATTCAAGTAAAATAAACTAGAAAATGACTTCCATAGTTACCAAGGTGGGACTATGTAAATGGCGATGATATCACTGCTACATTATAAATCTCCTCGAGTGCTTGGGAAGTATTTTGACAGGCTACAATCACACATACAGTATTATAAAATCCACAGTCAGCTTTCAAAACGTTGGCTTCACATACCTATAATACCAACAGAAATACCAGTTAAATATTTCCCTAATAATCATATTTCAGAATACTTTGTAATTTATATGAATTTAAGTTGACTATCTGCTTTCAGTAGAAGGAAAGAGAAACTTTGGACTACAAAAAAAAAAAAACAGTTCATCAACAGCTCCTAACTTTAATGTCCTATGCTAATTGATAGACTAATTTATTCAACAGTGATGGAACTGCTCCTTATCAGTATCAGTCTAGTACAGGATACAAAGTTCAAGCTTATCCCTTTTATGGAAATATTACTGTAGGAGTATCAAAATTACTTATTTAGTACTAACAATATCAGAAATAAATCTGCGCATATTGACAGCTGGATATTCGTTCACCATATGAAATAATAGCGAACAATGACTCTCAAATAAGCCACTACATTCTGTATAAAATGTTATTCCTTGAATTGGCATAACAGCACCCCAATAGGTGATTTAATGTCTATTTGGACATACACTATATGAGATCCCTAGACACTCACCTAAACAAGATCTCATTTTTTAAATCCAATCCACTTACCAAAGATCACACTTTACTAAACTGGCTGCTTACTAATGCCCCTGTGAGAATATTTGCACTAAAAGCTTTCCCACCTTACTGTGACCATTGTATCATCATCATCAAAAAAAGAAAAAAAAGAAAAAAAAACACATATCTAAAAAGGTAACTTGGCCAGAACACCATTTGTGCAGACCTAACAATAAAAGCCCCAATGTCTTATTTGCTTAGATGTGTTACAGTAGTTGATCTAGACTAATTGGCATCAGTGAAATTTATAAAGAAAGAAAATGCAAAGTAAGATTTCAGAAGTCATAATATCCTAAGTCAGATGTGAATTATTTGAAATGTTTTTTTTATTTGCAAGTTAATATTTATTGACCATTATAAGGTAGCAGAGTCTGCTCATTATGTAGATGGCAGTCAGTAGTAAAGACTGTTTATACAGTGTGTGCAATTTATTTTAATTAAAGTAGTAGTCTGATAAGCTATACATTTTGCAGCAAAATATAATGTTTTGTTCTCAACTAAACATGCCAAGTATACACATCTGTCATCAGTCCTGGATGTCGAGGAAATAATTTGGTGACAAATTAATAGAATATAACATAAATATTTAGTTACAAATGGCTCTAACACATCTAAACTACCCATGCTTAAAATCTCTCAGTGGGTTAAATGGAAAGGACAGTCATAGAGAGCGTATAAAATAATTTACTAGTATCATCACTTCACATTTGGACTCAGGCTCTCTCAGTTTCAATTTGTGATATTTACTCCATTTGGTATAACTATGCTGTACTTTACAAAGGAGCCATTGTGGAAATATACATTACAACTGTTATAAGGGCAGGTCCATGCGGCACAAATATTTAAGATATTAATAAATTTCTGCTTAACCATGTTCAGTGATGTTACTATTAATTTCCATCCTGTAGTTGGTATATAAAGAAGTTAATAGTATCAAAATGTGTATGTGCTCCCAACAGAGTAAATGCCTCTATGCGTGTAAATAATATAGCACAAAATAGTCCAAAAATAACTGTAAGAGGCAACCACAGCACAGTATCAACTCCAGTATAAATGACTGTCTACAACAGGCGATAAACTCCATTTGTATATAATAAAATCATGTTTTATTTCACATGCATCAAGTAAGCGCTTTCATATATAGCTTCGTAAGACCATTAAAATTCAAAAGTTTTTCAAAGTTTCCTTTTTATATATAGTCATCACGTGTTGATCCCATTAATCAATTGAACATTTTAAAGATACATTCAAAGACTGACTATATTACTGAAACTTTCTTATCTTCCACTTAAAATAGGACATTCAGTGTGTATCTATAAAAAATAGTATAATATAAAAGAAGCCGCTACCATAAGTAATGTCATTTCTATATTATAAATTGACTATCTCATTATTTAGGTGTATGCTTATTCAATTTGTATACAATGTTTAAAATAATATATTAAAGTGTATCTATATATTATGCTGTCAGTTGTACTTACAGGAACTTTTGTACGACTTATATGCATGTATCTAGCTTACTAACCACTCGGTTATATATCGTCCTAATTTTAGGAGCTGATATAACTTGGTTATAATCATCTCAATCATGATTCTTTACACACCATAAGAGTATAAACTGCAATATAAAGCAGTAGATGTATGCCACTAAATAACAATAACCAACCAAAAATGCAAGAAATATGAAAAAATATGCATATACCTATTTAGTCTATATTATTGCCTTAACTCAGAAGTAAAGTATAAACAAAATATAAACAAAATGAAAGCTTGAACTAGTCATACAATTTTGCACCATGGAAGCGTGCAAATAAGCATAAATTTATAACAAATGCATCACTATATATCTCTATAATGCACCTGTACAAGTTTTTTTATATAAGATTTTTATATCTCGTTAAAATATTTACTAATGATATTGATACCGCTTTCTGTTCATAAATTATATGGTAATATAGTGAGTATATAGTGTATAATTGTATGTAACGTATGTATATTCAATATACTCATACCCCGCTGTATACTCCCTCACACAGCTTCCTGATATTTAGCGATATATCCAATATGTTGAATGGGTGTCTTAATAACCTTACTCTACATGGCAAACATGATAAAACATGAGAATGTATATATATATATATATATATATATATATATATATATATATATATATATATCGCAGAGATATACCTAATGTCATGCAGTAATGTACTCTTCTGGGTTTAGAATTCAGTGAATAAGGAGTGTGTACATTCCTTTCTAAGTTATAATCTCACAAATATGTAATGATGTATGTCTAGTATGTTATTGAATGTGGTCAAGACGTAATATTTAATTGGCCATTTTCAATAGCCACATCTACTAGACCTTCTCATCTAAGCTAACAATTTATATGATGTAAAACAACATTCAAATCTACAGCTATATCGAATCCTTCCATTTCTGTATAACGTTGGGACTTCCAAGGTGAAATTGGAACCTGGGTAGTATATATGTATATATTTACCTATCTGGGGCCACTATCAAATAGTCAAATTGAGAATCATGAGGAGGTATATTTATTAAAGCGAATACATGAGTGAATATCAAAATTACATAACAATACTAGAATCCATAAAAATATATAAAATCAACTACCTAACACGCATACTCTTAGACTTACGAAAGGGTCTAATAGAAGCCCTCTCATTCAGTCCCTTTTCCATATCAGCTCTTAAGTGCATAATCCACTTAACTTCCTTTTCTTCAGTCATATATGAATGAGAGGGCTTCTGTTATGTAATTTTGATAACAATTTCATCATAGTCATTATATTCTCTTTTTTTACCCCATGGGTATATGTATATATGTACATATTGATTTTTGTACGCTATATATTTTGTTTTTTATATATGAAGTAGAATGTATGATTGTTTTTAACCTTGTTCCTTTAATATGGAGTAATTAATTAAAAGTGTGACATGATGTCATAATTGTTTTAGTAAAGGTATTTAAGGATTCATTAACCAATAGCACATTGTTTTAATGGTCTGAGGAAGCTGATCTGTGAAAGCACTTACCATCTATGTACACAAAATAAAGCTTCTGTTTTGGATTCTATGTCTGAGTTTCATTGGATTTGAACTGAGCTGCATGGTTGTCTTGGCTGCTTTATACTTTGTTGCCACTATAATTGTTTTTATCAGCAGCGTGCCATTTGCTTTGGGGAGTGTTGACTTGTGTGTTTTTTCATACTCGTTTTTGCTCTTACTGCACTCCACGAAGACATGGCGGAAGGTACACCACCTAAAGTTGAGTTGAACTATAGACCGGAGGCTGGTCTACATACTGCTGAATTAAATTACAGACCGGAGGCTGGTCTACGTATTGCTGAGTCGAATTACAGACCGGAGGCAGGTTTACGTAACGGCGTTAACCTTTTGGATAGATTCGATGTCTGTATGAATAATACTATTAATCCTCTTCTAACGTATGAAGTGAATACTGCTGAGTCCACTTCTTCAGCCACCATAGATGAAGCTGACAATTTGAAGAAAGTGTTGGATAAACTTGAAATGGACTTCCTTATACTTAAGCAGCTGCAGACACAGAGACAACACTTTGAAGCTTGTTTGCAAAGGAAAATAGTACCGAGAGGACTTCGCATTCTGAAGATGCCCACTCATGGAGCGCTATACCCGGAGTTGTTAGTGAAGTGGCAGCTTCTTAATTTAGAGGTGAGTGCTAAATATATGACATTGCTTATAGATTTTTTCAAACCTGAGGAGGAAAGCCTCAGGAAATCTATCAAAGAACAACAAACTAACTTGTACACGCAATTCACTAAGGCAGCAGTAGACTCTTCACTTGATGCCTTATTGGACAGCATTGCTATTTTTGAAAGGAGAACATTGGCACAAAAAGGGGGTAAACTGGATAGAGATATGAAGGATTTCCAGCTGGGCCATGTCTTCACATGGCCTAGAGTTAACAACAATGATAGACATGGTGTTCAGGGTGTTGGAAATAATGTAGGGCCAGGAAATTATACTAATCCAGGGTCCGACTCCACTGAGCCCATTGGGTCCAGAGGTAATGCTCCAACACCCATACAAGTATCTGAGAGAAGAGAGACTACACATATCAGTAATACTGAGTCTATGCCTTCCTATAATGTTAATACACCCATTTCTAATGATACCCATAATAGCAATGATGTTGTACGTCTACCAGATGTACGTCCTAAAAATATTCAAAGGACTGATACTAGTGCGTCCACAAGTGGCAATGTGAATGATAATTTTTATCAGTTCCCTTTACCCATACCTGTGGAGAGAGGTATGAGGAGGGCACGATCGTTCAGTCGAGGGAGGCAGAAGCAAAAAATCTCCCCCGAGAAACAATCCATTCACTCCCTCAAGAAAATGTGGAATCAGGTCGGGACTGCTTGATTTCAAACATTTCCCAACAAGTTTTGGACTCTTTTGAATGTTCTGTCCTTAATAAAGGGCTATGTTTTATACCTACTAGTTCTAGTGAACTTACTGATGTATTAATTGATTTAAAGACGTTCACTAGGAATGTTATGTTAGAATTAGAATTTGGAGGGGATGCCTGTTTGGGTGAAGCTAACTTTAAAAGGTCGAGTACCTATGTACCTAGTTATCATCCATTGGTGTTAGCCTTTGATAAGCTAGTTGAAGATGACTTGTATAAAAGCTTTGGTAAGGTGCAACATGTTGATATACCTCAGAAAACATGGTCTAATTTGAATTTTAAAGAATGTGATGCTCTAAGAAGGTTACAATCTGACTTAGATATAGTCATCAGACCAGCCGACAAGGGCGGGCCTGTTGTAATAATGGACAAAAACAGTTATCAATCATCCATGAGGGAAATGCTTAATGATGTTAGATTTTATAGTAATATCAATAATAGTGATGTTACCATCAGATTGAACAGAATCAAATCTATGTTGGATGATTTGGTTAAGAGTGCATTGATCACTGTAGAACTGTATAAATATCTAAATGTTAGTGACCCATTAATACCTGTGATACAAGGCCTTCCCAAAATCCATAAGGATGGAAATAACCCCCCCATGAGACCTATAGTGTCTGGAAGGGGGGTGGTGTACAGAACCATTTTCGATTTATGCAGAGAAATATTTTTGTCCAGTTGTTGATAAGAACACTTTGATTCTGAGAGATACTAAGCATTTTTTAATGGATTTGTATGTTTTCACTAATGGTTTGAATTTAGATAGAAACTTAATCCTTGTAACCTTGGATGTGCAATCCCTTTTCACAGTTATACCTAATGTGGAAGGGGTTGATTATGTGAGACTTTATTTGCTTAAACATGGCACATATGATGAGAGATTGGTTGATTTGATAGGTCCCTTTTTAGAAACCATTCTTGAAAACAATATATTTTTGTTTGAGGATGTATTCTATCTGCAGCATGATGGCGTGGCTATGGGCACACCTTGTGCCAATAGCTACGCCAACATGTTTCTAGAACTTTGGGAAGAAGAGATGTTGTTCCCCATGGAGTACTTTCATAGATATGTGCCCTTTTATTGAGGTTCTGTGGATGACGTCTTTTTTATTTCGACAGGTGACATAGACCAGTTGGAGAAATTTGTAGAATTGATGAATGATGTCACTACCTATTTGACGTTTACTATGTTTTCTTCTCCTAGAAGGGTGGTACTTTTAGATGTCTTTGTGGAAAGGTTAAATGATGGTTCCTTCAACACAGGAGTGTTTAGGAAGGAGTGTCACAGGAATACACTTCTACATAGGCAGAGCATGCATCCCAATTACGTTTTTTGTAATGTGTTTTAAGGACAAGGAATGCATATTTCTAAATTGAATAATACTGATATAGGCTATTCATCTGAGCTGGTAAGTTTAAGGAATAGGTTTTTACAACGTGGATATGGTCAACATGATTTGGATACAGGGCTACATGACATTGATTCCCTTAGATTAGATAGAGCTAAGCCCTACTTTTCTAACATTAGGGATGATGAGGGAACTGCATGTCCTACTCAAAATCCAGAGATTAAGATTCCTATGTTCTATACTACAGATAATAGAAAGATCTATGAGATTTTTAACAAACATTGGGATGTCCTTATGACAGATCCAGATATTAGTAGTATCATTGGTGAGAAACCCAAGTTTAGATATAAGAATAAACGTAACCTAAAAAGGATGCTGTGTAATCCACATGTTGACCACAGGGATACATCTAAACCAGCGATCATTCCTTGTGGTGAATGTAACTTCTGTTGTTACATAGAAACGACTGGGAAATTTACACACCCCGATACAGGGATAGAATATAGCTTCAAGTGTTCAGCGAATTGTAATACCCAACATGTAGTCTATCTCGCTGTCTGTACAATCTGTCAATCATTTTATATATGGAAGACAGACAGACACCTTAAGAACAGAATCAGAGAGCACATTTATAATATCAGGATTGGTTTGGTTACCAATGCTTTAGCTAAACATGTTATTTTGACAGGACAGGAACATACCTTTAGATTTATGGTAGTTGAGGTTATTCAACCAAACATCCAGGGGGGAAATGTTAGGAATATCACTGAAGAAAAGGAAGTTAAGTGGATTATGAGCTTAAGAGCTAATATGGGAAAGGGACTGAATGAGAGGGCTTCTATTAGACCCTTTCTTAAGTCTGAGTATGCGTGTTAGGTAGTTGATTTTATATATTTTTATGGATTCTAGTATTGTTATGTAATTTTGATAACAATTTCATCATAGTCATTATATTCTCTTTTTTACCCCATGGGTAAATGTGTATATGTACATATTGATTTTTGTACGCTATATATTTTGTTTTTTATATATGAAGTAGAATGTATGACTGTTTTTAACCTTGTTCCTTTAATATGGAGTCATTAATTAAAAGTGTGACATGATGTCATAATTGTTTTAGTAAAGGTATTTAAGGATTCATTAACCAATAGCACATTGTTTTAATGGTCTGAGGAAGCTGATCTGTGGAAGCGCTTACCATCTTCTTCTTCTTTCGGCTTTTTCCCGGTTAGGGGTCACCACAGCGGATCACCTGTCCGCTCATGATTGGCAGTGGAGTTTTACAGTGTCGAGTTGCCAGCCCGGTGCCCAACCTTCCACAGAAGACACACACACACGCACACACTCACTATCTATGTGCACGAAATAAAGCTGCTGTTTTGGATTCTATGTCTGAGTTTCATTCGATTTGAACTGAGCTGCATGGTTGTGTATGCTGCTTTATACTTTGTTACATTTAAATGTGTTTGATATTGCTAACTCTACCAAATTTAACCTCACAATAGTAAAAACTGCTTGATTGTTGATGTATTATTAAGACATGCTTCTTTATATAAAACTTTGCATAATTTGTTAGAAAGTAAATTTATATTTATTAATTATTGTTGGAATCTTTCCATGGCTATATGAACTTTTTGAGTTTGTGATAGATAGGAACTGCTTGGGTAATATCTCCTCTGTCAACCATCACCATTTGTAAATATACATTCCATTTCCATATGTCCTGCTCATGTTTATATTATGGTAATATTGTTACTATCTAGTAGCAATAAGGAAATATGTGAGATTACTATATAGAGGAATGACAATCACATAATACCTCATAGTAAGAGAAATGCTTTGGCAATTAGTTACATGTAATTTTTATTACTATAAATACTTTAAATGCTGATCTAATACTGTATTGATTTATCCTGATTAATACTGTTATGTTTATCTATCTTTAAATTACTGAAAATGTTATATATCCAGATGCTCTTGAGACTTTAATTGATAAATATTATCTATACATGCTTATTATCAATTTGTTAATTCTTCATTTATATAATAATTCATACAGACATGAGGATATGTATTTCTTAATCAAATAAGTGCTTATTATTGAGATTTAATTGTACTAGATACAATCAAACTATGTAGTACATCAATATATTGATGTTCGCTCATGTCAATTAATCTATAGAACTTCATAAAATGTATACTCTGGAGCCTCAAGCTGGGCAAATTCATTCCAAAAATTGGAAGTGATGGTTAATCTGACTGTTTTTTTCCTGTCAGATTAGGAATGTTTTACATTCCATGTCATTTAATGGATTTACTGATTGTTAAAAGTTGAGCTTTAAATATTTCTTCTTTTTTTAGGCCTCAGTCTGATATTAAATTGTATTTTACATTGGGAAACAACACCTTATTGCTTAAATATAATTCTTCCAAGAAGGGTGTGCAAATCTTAAATATTATGATAACTTTGTTATCACATTTATTATACTTTAAAACATGAAATAAATAAGATGGATTTGATTTTTCTTTCCTTAAACATTAATGGATTAAATAATCCAGGGAAAAGACTCAACCTATTAAAATATTTGAAATTAAATAAAGCACAAGTAATATTCTTACAAGAAACCCACTTCAAAATACATTATAGTTTTAGCTGGAACCCGAACGAATACTGAAAACTATCCAACTCCTCATTTACCAAAACGACCAGAGAGGTGTTCTAACACTATGGAGGAAAAGTGTTATCTCTCCTCAAATTTTGTATAATTATGAAGATAAGGAAGGACTCTTATCAATTATAATAATAAAATTTAGAAATAGAATTTGGACACTGGTCAATGTCTATTGGTTTCCGGGAATTGGGGGTAACAACAATTAAAAAGCACTTAGAACTCATCACTAACAATTCTAAGGGTAGTTTGATTGTAGGAGGAGATTTTAATTGTTTACTGAATGACTTAGAAATTACTAATGAGACTTTTTCGTATTACTCCTATAGGGAAAAATCTTAAAACATAGGTACATATATTAAAGTTATTTGATTTATTTTACCTTAGAAATGATAATTCATTAGAATTTTCCCACTGTGATTTTAGATATAGGACTCAAACCAGAACTGATAAAGTATTTATATCCCAAGATCTAAAAACAAAAATATCATGCTTTACAATAGTCACATGCCCTATGTCTGATCATAATGCACTTATTTTTAATTTTCAAACTGATTTTAAAAAATTATCTTTCATTAAAAGAGTACCAGCATATATTACTAACTTGAAACAGTTCAAACCTTGGCTTGATATAGAGATAGAATTCTTCTTGGATACAAATTTAACCAGCGAAGTAAATGTAGTATTACGTTGGGATTCATTGAAAGCCTACTTATATGACAAAATTATCGCATGGTTTAATAATAAAATGAAGGAATGGGAGTTGGAATTATCTAATATACAAAAACAAATTGTATTAATTAATAAAGATAATACTAGAACCATTCCACATAAGAAAAAGGAAATTGAATACTTAAAAAAAATATATAATGACAGTTTAACTCATAAAACCAACTTGGTCCTAGAAAAATTAAGATTAAATTCTTTCTCTGTATCTCCAAAATACATGTGTAATTTAACACTGAAAGTGAAAAGAAACTCTGTTGAAAATAATATTGTGAGTATATTCCATGAAGGGAGAAATAATAAAAAAGTTTCTGATATTGGTGATATTTTGGATGCTTTTAAGTATCAATTCTTGGAACAGTACAATAACAAAGACATTCACCATGACTTCTCAGAACACAGCTTGAACTTCCCGGTATTTAAGAATCTACCAGAGACTTTGATTAATGAGATTCAGAAATAAATCTCTCTAAAGGAAATTATTGGGAAAATTCAGGAAAGCAAAACTAATAAATCACTGGGTATTGATGGTATTATTAATAAAATATATAAGCTTCTGCCACCTTCTGCTATATCACTCTTACATAAAGCCCTAAATGAATCTTATTTACAAGGTAGAATTCCTCCCTCATGGAGATACTCATTAATTACTCCTATATTAAAAGAAAATAAAGACTCAACATTTATGCCAATCATATAGACCAATTTCTCTGATTAACAATGATTATAAACTATTAATGTCTATATTAGTTAACAGATTTAAGAAGTCATTAACTCATCTCATATCAGAGGACCAAATGGGATTCATTTATAACAGACATACCCAAGATAATATTCAAAGAATTATAACTACTATAGATATTCTAAATAGAGACAAACAAGAGGATCTTATAATCAGTCTTGATATTGAGAAAGCCTTTGATTCATTAAACTGGAATTATCTTTTTAAAATTCTAGAATTATATAAATTCCCACTCAATTCATTACTTTTATAAAAAGTATTTATTATAATAATTTAGCTTATGTAAAATTGGCCCATTTGTATCAGAGTCAATTAAAATTACTAAAGGTGCCAAACAGGGATGCCCAATGTCTCAGATTTTATTTGCTTTAGCAATAGAACCTCTTTCTTTGGCAATTCAGTCAGATCCTAAAATTATAGGCCTAAATATAAATAATCAATTTAATTCCAAGATAATGTTATTTGCAGATGATATCTTGCTTACTTTAATAAATTCCGAAGAATCCTTACAAGAATTAGATATGCTAGTCAAAAAATGTTACTATATTTCTGGCCTTAAAATTAGTAGTTCTAAATCTAATCATATGCTCTTGAATAAAAAAAATTCTAATGATAATACTAATTCAACCAATAATTAAATAATTGGGAAACAGGTTTCTTCTTTGAAGTATCTAGGGATTGACCTATGTGAAAATATAGACCTAACTTTAAACACAAACTATAAAAACATTATAAACTCACTAAAAACTCTCACAGAGAAATTGAATCAATTGCATCTAAAATTTGAAGATAGATTACAATTAATTAAAATGATCTTATTGCCAAAAATAAATTACATAGCTCTTTCTATTTCTGTATTACCCAGTATAAAACTTTTAAAAGAAATAAACAAACCTCTATTAAAATTTGTATGGTACCCAAAAAATAGAATAGCTCTAACCAATCATATCAGACCATGGGAGCTTGCTGGAATAATTTTCCAGATTTATAATCCTATATCAAAGCTTCTAACCTAAAAACAATATTAAATTGGATAGATCCCAAATACTCTTCTGCTTGGAAAATGCTACATACAAGTATCATCCTAAATTAAAATACACTAATAAAAAAATTACAATTAAGTGAATTAAGTAACAAGTAAACCAAATAAAGAACACCAACGGACCGAGGCAAGCACCAATAAGTTCTCAAAATCCCTTGTAGTGCAACAGTCAAAAAACAGGCTGATGTGATAGCAAGCACAAATGGCAATGGCAATTGCAGATAACTAAATATAAACGCTTTATTTGTAGATCCGTTTTCGTCGCCAACTTCATCAGAATAAACACAGAACATCCAGTTCCATTCCTTTATATACTGATAATGATTAGTGTTAATTGAATAATCACACCAATCTAACAATTTAAAACCAACAATAAAAAAATCATTTTAAAAACACAGTAAAATAGCAAGCAAAATTCACTTTAAGGTTTTTTTCTGCTGCATAAAACAAATTATACAGATCTATAATATACTTCTAGATCCCATAATTTTGCTGTTTGTATTTTAAAGTTTGGCTGCTCTCATTTTCAATACAGGTGCCAGGGAAACCATTTCATTGAGACCATGTAACCTATTTGAGTCCAATACAACCTGCCAATAAAGTTCCCTGAACTCTACCCTGGTCTCCCACATACCACCTCTGGCATGAGCATTGACCACTTCAAGCACAAAAAATTGAAAGTTTGATTTTATACAAAGGCAAGCGTGTTTGTACAATGCTTTACTTTCTTTGGCTGTTCTAATCTCATACAGATGTTCATAAATGCGTTACTCCTCTTCAACAATAAGGAATTTTAATAGAAGGGATATAATATAACTTTATTTGATTCCACTATTTCTGAAGATTTGAGCCTTAGAGAATTGACTGCTGCTCCATTTTTCCACACAGGTTTGAAATCTAATGAGAGAATAATTTCCCTCTGTGATCAGACTTCAGCTAAGCCTTTACAGATTTATTTTGACTTATTCTGAAGATAATAATTATGTAAGTTAATTATGAAATCATTAATCATAATTGAACTATATTAATGACTGACAAAACATATCAATTGTTGGAGTGTCCTCATCTTTTATTTTCAAGAATTGACAGTTGAAATGTTTATTACAACATAAAAATGTTTGCACATACATCTTTATTAACAGCAAAAAAGGACACTTTGCCATGGTGTAATTGTAATTATTGTAAACATTTACTTAAGACTGGTGTTTTATTCGTCCCACAGCACATACAACTTATTTATTTAAAGGTTATCCAGACTGTAATTCTCATAATGTTATTTAGCTTGCAAAATGTCAATCTTATATTTGCTTCTATGTAGGTAAAACCAACAGAGTTTTTAAAGGCAGAATAAATGAGCATATTTATGATATAAAGACTTCAAAGGCTACTAATGATTTATTCAAGCATTCCACGTAACTCACCAAAACAAAAAATCAAAGTAAAATAATATCCGCTGATCAGCACTATAAAGGTGTATCCTCCAGTAACTTTAAAAAACATGCTCCAATAGTAAAAAATGTATATTTTAATCGATGTCAAACAACATAAACCTCTTACAAAACACGGATTTAGCACGCTTTCATCTCTACCCACGAGACTTCATCAGAATCAATTAAAATCATTAATTGATGCATATAAATACATTTCCAAAATTCATTATAACCAATTATAAACCATAGCAACAGATTGATCTAACTAAAAAATCAACTAGATCAATTAAAAGAACATTAATAAATGCACTTTAAGGACTTAACATGAATTTTCCAAAATACTTATAATATATTCATAGCAAAAAAATTGTTGTTACACAGTAGAGATTAGCAGATCACATTTACAGGTATAAACACAGTAAAATGTGAAATATAAATATAAATTGTTTAAAATAGGTATATAAATAAATACTAAAAAGGACTGAGACCAGAATTTCATATATTGTATTATGTAACAAGTATCCTACCAACTCCCTAAATGTGAATAGAAATAAGTAAATATTAAAAATTAAAAATATAATAAATATTATAAATATTTACAGGTTGACAAAAATATTTAAATATACTGTAAACTGCAAAAATTCTATATGAACTTAAATTAATAAACCAATGAAGGTTTATTTAGGATTTAATGCCAACAATTTCAATGCAGGCTTAATGGAAATATGGTCATTCATGCCCATTTGAGAGCATGAGTCTAGTCTAATCTGCCAAATTAATTCTCTATATTCTAAGAAAGTTTCCCAATCACCACCCCTCTCACCATATTTCACCTCTTCTAATACCCAAAATTTTATATTGGTATTTTTACACTTTAATGTGTGTCTAAACAGGGCATTATTCTCATTCTTTTTATTGATGTCCCTCATATGTTCATATATCTGTTTTCTCAAAAGATGCCCTAGTTAGGTATTCCCTTATGTATAAGGAAGTAAGACATGTCAGAGCCAAAAGCCACATCCCTGTAAAGTATGGTCATTTAATTTGTACAAGCACTTTAGGTCTCCAGGATACAACATCATTCTACATAAGATACAAGGGCTATATATTTTGCATGCCATTCTTTTCTACAGGTGTAGCCTTACTGGGATCTGGGACTGTCAGAAAGTAGCGCTGATGTACTTGGATGTCTTTACTTGTTTTCACACGTGCTTCCGTATCTGGGTCCTCAACTATGGATGCTGACATGCCTGATGCCAGGTATATATCTTTGCCTGACAAATATGGCTGTCAAAGCCTGCTAAACTCTGTAGCCACAGTGGGACTTTTAAGCATGGGTAACATGGAAGCCTATCACCCTCCCCTTCTACAGACAAAGCTCCATTATCTGTGCAACCCACCCCTTAGAAACAGGAGGTAACTGACACTGAAACCCAGATTATAACTTCATTCCTTGAAAGTTAGACATCAGAGGGTGCTAGCCGCTCCCATAAGCATGGGAGGAAAATAGGAGGTGGTGTACCAGGGACCACTACTGTATTGTTGTCCACATATCTGATCTGGCAACGATCAAAGAAAAGAAGAAAGAGGTGAAAAGGGGGGTCTATATTAGAACCATGAATGATCACAATGTCAAATCTGACATTGTCGACATGTAAACAGCGAAACTGCAGAACATGGAAGAGTTAAATGGAAATCTCTGTAAGGGGAGATTTCCATTTACTTCAATGTAATGCAGTCTCGGAGTTGGAATATTTAAGTAGCGAGGGGTGTGGTGGGTGAAGCCCCTCATGTGGGGGGTGCAGGGGGGCTTGCCCCCCTGCTTAAAGCAACTAGTTCTGTTTTTTGACTTTTTAAAATATTTTTATTAGGTGTTCGATGTTGCTGGACTTCGATGATATGGTGTCGGTCATATCGTATTTGAAGTTCAGTAACTTCGAGCATCTAATATAGACCCAAAAAGAGAGTGCAGGCAGGATTGATTGGGTGAAGAAGAATGTTAGAAATGATTTGTGAGAGACTGGTACCAGTAAGAGTGACAGGGAAGGTCTACAAGATGGTAGAGAGACCAGCTATGCTATATGGGTTGGAGACAGTGGCACTGACAAAAAGACAGGAATCAGAGCTGGAGGTGGCAGAGTTAAAGAAGTTATGATTTGCATTGGGTGTGACAAGGATGGACAGGATTAGAAATGAGTATATTAGAGTATATTAGAGGATCAGCACAGGTTGGACGGTTTGGAGACAAAGCCAGAGAGGCGAGATTGTGTTGGTTTGGATATGTGCTGAGGAGGTATGTTGGGTATATTGGGAAAAGGATTCTAAGGATGGAGTTGCCAGGTAAGAGGAAAAGAGGAAGGCCTAAGATAAGGTTTATGTATGTGGTGAGAGAGGACATGCAGGTGGTTGGTGTGACAGAGCAAGATGCAAAGGACAGGAAGAAATGGAAACAGGATGATCCACTGTGGTAACCCCAGCTGAAAAAAACAGAAGAAGAAAGAGAATAAGTACCAGTGGCCACTACTACCTTGGTTCAAACCTTGAAAGTTGAAGTAAATGTCTCTATGACCATCAAACAACAGATCTGAGTGTAATCATACAGGCACCGACTGATGCCACCACAGCCATAGCAGAACTGATTAGTGTGATAAGTTGTCTGCATGATGACCTCAGAGAGGGTTTTAGCCTTTTATGAATTATTTTTGATAGGCATAGTGGGGAGTCTGTATCCTCAAGGTGACCATGTGCATCTGCACACTGTAGGCATCACTATTTTTATGGCTAATTCTCTTTCACAGCTACTCTGCTATGAGATAGTGAAGAGGCAATTTAGGTCCCATAGCGTTAAATCCTCCATGCCACTACCAATGTGGAGTCAGATACAGATGGGGTATATGTGCTGAACATACCCATGGCATATCCCACCATTTATTCACAAAGCACACCAACCACTAAGCCAGCTGTAGATCACATCAGTGAAAATCTCCAGGGGTGCCCCATTGACAGAGATATGCATAATCAGTGGATATACCTCCTGAGGGTGCCCTGGATCTGTCACAGACACACATGACCAATTAGTAGCACATTCTACAGGAGATATGTCCATAAATGCCCTCCAATAAACACTACCACCCTCAACTGCCTACATGTACCAAGTTGGAGATAGCACCTCCTCCCTGAATAGTCTTGCCAGCTCAACAAATTAATAAGTCTTGCCAGACACAAACACACACACACACACACACACACACACACACACACACACACACACACACACACACAGACACACACACACACACGCACACACGCGCACACGCACACACGCACACACACACACCCACACACACACACACACACACACACGCACACGCACACACTTCTGTTATCCATCCTATGTCATTCGGTCATTGTGGCCCTCCCCATCTGTGTATTTGATGATAGCTGTGTCCTGCTTTCAGTGCTCTGTTATCAGGGTAGTGTGTATCAGATGCAAGCCATGGACAGTTTATGCACAGTTTATCATAGCCTGGTTGTAGTATTGCATGCCACATCACTACTGTTTGTTATATCTAGTCTGGCCCACAGCTGTGAACCAGATGCTGCCTCTTAGCTAGTGCTACAGCACACAGCTCCCTTCTCCACCTTGCATAGTGTTTCACTTGTAGCCATGTTCTTCACAATGTCCTTACCAGGTGCCTTCTCCACTGCTGACAATGGCATATCTTCTCTCCTGATGGCAGTGCCCTGTTGTATCTGTTTGCATGCCAACATGTTGTGTAACATTGTACAGACAACAAATATCTTGCTGCATGTTTTTGGAATATACTGTGGAGCATCACTGCAAGCATCTAAGCAGCAGTGGCAGGCCTTCATCAATTTGAATGTGCATTCATTGATGTTTTGGGGTGTGTGATAGCATGGTGTTCTATGCATCCTCTTCTTTTGTCTATGAAATATCGTGGCCTGCATGCTTCCATGCTCAGGGGTTTGAGTCATGGCTCCAGGACAAATCCAGTATTACATACCAGTAAGATGCCCCTATGGAAATCATCCTATAAAAATTGCTGTTATATGTCACACATGTGCCAGATGCAAGAAGCATGGCATTGCCTGGGTGGTATACTGTCACACTGAATATTATACTCAGTACATTGCAAACCACATGGCAATTAATGCTGGAAAATCTCTTATGGTTGATATGCCATTATCTCTGTGTCAAAGGTGGAGCCTTGATGGCAATGTATGTGCAAATGATGTCACCCAGTAACTCA
This sequence comes from Protopterus annectens, assembly GCF_019279795.1. Classification (NCBI taxonomy): domain Eukaryota; kingdom Metazoa; phylum Chordata; order Ceratodontiformes; family Protopteridae; genus Protopterus; species Protopterus annectens. The sequence goes on from NC_056746.1 coordinate 1,106,405,308, forward strand.
GTGAAATGGTCTATTCCAGGAAACACCCACAGAGTGCTACTGCTCTCCTCTGTGGTGGGTGTTAACCATATATGGCCCTCCGTGTGCTCCTGCATGACCTTGAGAAACTGATGTATCCATGAGACATCTGGGATTCACCTTCAGATCCCCCATTTGCTTGCTGAAAGGTCCCTTTAGACAGAATTGTCAATGCTACATATACTTTAGTGTGAATAGAAATGTGTATTCCATACAGCCCATGGGCCTGCATGTGAGGATGACACACCACTACCAGCTCCTGCATGGAACCTCTGTCCACATGGTATATAAATGTGTTTGCTTATCCTGCAGCTGCTCCTAACATCTTTTTATGATGTCTATCTCTTCACAAGAATTTTATGGCATAGAGCAACACTGTCCATCATGGTTAATTTGGCAGATTTTATACATTTCTAAGACATAGAGCAACACTGGTCTTCATGGTTAATTTGGCAGATTTTATACATTTCTAAGACATAGAGCAACACTGTCCTTCGTGGTTAATTTTGCAGATTTTATACATTTCTAATTGTTCTACCACACTGCATTCACTATCTTCCTCTAGTGTTGCTCATTTATATCTCACTTTACACACACATTACCACACTACACAGGCCATGATATTTCACAGCTCTGGATGATGCCGCTTGTCATTTGAAGTCACCTTTTGCATTGTAACATTTATTTATGAATCCTGGCTCATATCTACATTTTAACATTTTCTGCACATTTTTACTTAATTACATTTTTAGTGACGTCTTTGAAGTGAAGGATGTTTTTCATAGCTTCAGTCCAAGATGAATGTAACAAAAGATCAAGCTATACTGCCTATCCAAAGGAAAAGATTAAAAACAAAGTAATAAAATAAAGATTATAATATAATTGTCATTTAATAATCCTTTTTATTTTTAAAATTGCATATAGTTTGGTACAGCAATGCCCATGTAAGGAAAGAGTACAAAGACTACTTACTAGAAAAAACTAAATGGTTATGTTAAATTGTTTATTATACTTTACTTACAAATGACCTCTTCTCATAGGTTTCAATCTCTAAGTACAATAAATCTGGATAAAACCAAAAATAAGGTGAGGAAAAAATCTAAAACCAGGTACAGATTTTAAATATTGATCTTATAAATTTAGAAAGTTGATAGAATAACAGGTTTTGCATTAGCATGCATTTTTTGGAGGATATTAATTCAGAAACTGAAAAGTACTGCATTTTTAGTGATGTAAATCCTCAAGAATTTATCAGAAATCCATACATTTATTCAGGTACAGGCCAAAAAATATTAGGCAAAAAATCTGGACATTCTACAAAAGTCTGGACAGTTGAGAGGCATACCACTGTCTGGGGTAAAAGCCAACATTAAATTCTGCTGGAAAGTTTAAGCCAGTAATGAATTGATGGGAAAGTTAACACAAGATCATGAAACCTAGCTACTAAAAATATGTACTAATAACAGAAAAAAGCAAGAGATGCATTGTGCAGTGCTTTTCTAGATTAAGGACTAACCTTCCATCTGCAATTAGAACAAGTCAGTTGTTTCTTCAGTAATAATCTTGGTAAATATAAAAGAAGAAGAACATTTTATGGAGTTCATAACCATCAAGCATTTGAAGTGCAGTAGGTCATAAGTTTGACAAATAATCCTATGAACCGGCATGTTGTCTCAGAAGTAAAGACAGAACTTTTGACCATGTGGCATATAAAATATTAATTGAAATAGAGAACTCATGCATTCATTTTCATTAAAGCTGTACAGCAAGAGCATCAGCTGTTTTTCTTTACATACTTTAACATGTTTCTGCTGGTACTGACAATGTCTTTGATTTATTGTCATCTGTTCATCATTTGTCAGTATTTGCTTTATTTTCTTGTGTTGGGCTGACTGAAAAGCAATCTGTTAGATGTTCTTGTTTTCCAGATGTTTCAGGCTAGATATTAAATGTGTTTATATTTTTATCTATGTGAATAATTGCACATACACAAACAGTTATACATGTGTGTGTGTGTGTGTGTGTGTGTGTGTGTGTGTGTGTGTGTGTGTGTGTGTGTGTATGTCTGTGTGTTGTGTGTGCTTGCGTGTGTGAGCATTTAGATATGAATTTATAGATATCAATTTAGATTTATAGATTGATGTGTGTGTGTGTGTGTGTGTGTGCGTGTGTGTGTGTGTGTGTGTGTGTGTGTGTGTGTGTGTGTGTGTGTTTGGACAAGGTCAAAAGTAATGGTGAATTAAAGGCCTAAAATCCTGGACAGACTTTAAGTAGTGCTCTTATAAACCTAGAAAGTTGCTAGAATAACAGACTTTGCTTCAGTATACATTTTCTGAAGGATATGAAGCCCAGACCTAAAATGTCTGACATTTAATGACTTAAGTCCTCAATTATTTGGCATAAAATCACAAATTTTATGAGAAATGGACCAAACATATGAGACAAAAATCTGGGCAGTTGAGAGGCATGAGGCACACATGCATATGTATGCCTTCCAGAAGATGGAAGAGAAATATTAAGACAGCTTCTACAACAAAGGTTTAAAAAAACTGTTTTATTCTAGCACCACTATGTGGTAAGTTGCAAATAGCATACTGTTGTACTTTGGCTTTTTAATAGTGAAAAACAAGTGTCACTGCTAATAAGAAGACAGGGAAGTCAGACCTTAGCGACTGTCAAGTTTTTGCTGCTGTGCCTAGTGCATTACTTTCCAGAAGCAAGACATACATACATACATACAAACATACATGCATACATACATACATACATACATACATAAATAAATAAATAAAATGCCAGTGACAAGTCCAGCACGGAATCTCACAGAGGGACAGTAATGAGACTAATGAGTTCCTGGTCAATGCACAGGATCATCATTATGCCGGTAAGGTAACATGGTACTAAGGGATAAAAATAAATATTAAACACACTAGTCATTTCAGTTTAATAGGCTTTAATGGCACCTTTTATTTTAGCTCATTATTTTATCTTTGATAGCAGGATGACTCCAATGAAGGGAGCTGTGCTTCTTTTGTGAGAAGCTTAGAAATAATTTAAAATGGCTTATTTAAACATCATTGCCTGGAATCTATCTTTCTGGCAGTATTAAAGACCCATGTGTCATTGTATAATTTTTGAATCACTGAGCTTCAAATATTCCCTCATTGGTAATATACATATTAATAATTCTGTGTCTTTCCTCTTGTTTGTACCAGAGGTATGCAAAAAAAAAAAACTTTCGTATGAGCCAAGATGCTGCGAGGGTTAAGCCTACAAGGTGTTAATGAGCCTCCTTCCGTAGCCATTGTCTTGATTCACTGTGAACTGTTGACAAGTTGCTTCTTGTAGTCCATTTTACAAAGTGGGGTCCTTCCACCTCCAGTTGCCTAGTATATGACTCTGCACAAGTTACAGAACCAGACAGTGTTCTTATGTTGGCCTGAAAAGGGCACTTGTGTTCAGTGTGCTTATCAGGATAAAAAATAAATATATAAAACTGTGAAACATCACATGGACTGATCTATTTACCCTTTTTAGCCATGACCCAGCTGAAATGTACAGTAGGAAATACAAAAGAAGGTTTGGAAAGTACATCAGCAATCACAATTTGGAAAGCAGACAACAATCACTAAAGCCAATAACTGCTGGTGAAGCACTATTCTCTTGCACCATAGCCAAATTATGGAACTTCCACCCACCCACAATTCCCTCCATACCATCATGCACCCACTTCAAAACTTTACTAAAAGCACACCTAAAAACATGCTGGCTATGCCCTTGCAACTCCCACTCTAAAATCACCCACCCCATCCAACCACTACCTTTCTTTCCACTCCACTAACTACCTTGATTATAGCAAGCTCAGATGCTCATAAGCCTAGTACTTATTATACAGCAGGAACTTCTTATTGTAACATTTGTTAATGTCTGTTATGTCCTTCACAGATAAAGATTCTAGTTGTCTACTGATGTACTATGTTCTTCATCTATAAATATGTTGTAAGTAATTGCTATGTTATATTGTTAATCACTATGTAATCCAATGTAACTACTGTCTGTTTATTTCAACTATAGAGCTTTTCTTCCCGGGCCTCCGCTGAAAATGGACCTACGTCCAGTCAGACACTCCTGGTCAACAAATGTAAATAAATAAATAAATAAATAAGTTAGAAGTATTATTGAAAATATAAATTAGAAAAAAAAAACATACAATTAGAAAATCAAAAACATTAGTGGATATTATTACAAGCAATGCTGATTATATATATTAAGATTTATAATATTTATAGTATGTACATATAGGAGGAAATGTCTTTCCAATGAACTTACATATATGTTATTGTAGTACAACATGACGTACAGTGTCCATGACTCAGTTGTAGTCGTTAGCCAACATCTAGAAAGCAGGTGCATTTATATTCATTCTATAGATATTGTTCAGGATTTACTTTGAATGGTACCAAAGTTTCACAGCTTTTAATTTCATTACTTAGTTGGTTGCATGTGCCAGGTCCCACTCTAGAGAAGGCTTTTTTTCTCCAGTGATTAGCTTAAGCCATGGATGTATAAGTGTGAGTGTATTTTCCTGGCTGCTTCTTTGGCCACTTACTTGAAGTGTTCTTTTGAAGGACATTTAGCAGTAAAGTTGCCCTTTGGGTAATAGGGAGTAGCACCCTATTAAAATGTTATCACTCATATTGCCAAATGCTGACATGCCAGAAAAAAAAAATGAAAATGCAGGAGAAGGGTGAATATCTAATATTACTCTTCTTTTGTAAACTTCTTTTTTGTAGGGTACCAAGTACCAACATGCCAGAAAATAATGAAAATGCCGGAAAAGAGAGAGTATTTATCTTGCTGAAACTAAGGTAGCTAGTAGCTGTTGCATAGCCCAAATCCAGGCCTGCTGCTTCTAGGACCGTTTGTAGTGGTTTGTTTGCTCTGAGCATGTTTTCCAAGACATGCTGGATTGAAAGGGGCCTATCTGTACTTTTGTGAGAGAATTGCGCTGATTAGGACTTGTCTGGTAAAGGGAGGCCAGTCTACGACTTGGAATAAGCATCTTCATTGGTCCTTTTAAATCTTTTTAGAGGTTCTGAAGTTTTTGCTTCTGGTATTTAGGCCCTGCATTTGAGCAGGTTTCTGCATTTTTGTGCATCGAGCAGCACTGTGCACTACCAGGGAATTCTGCACCAAAACTGGACAGTTAAATTCAACAAGTTTTACCTTTAAACCCAGACAGAAATATCCATTCACTGATCTCCGCCGTAATCATTTCTGAAAAGCCACCCATAGTGACAACAGGCTTCAACCTAGCATTATGGACTGTTGTACTACCCTTGTTTCTCCTGCCAACCTTGTTGACTTGGGTCTCTTGAGGCAGTGTAGCAATTGCCTCATGTACACAGACAACCATCTACTAATAACACAGAGTGTGAGAGATGTATTTACAGGAAAAATCTAGAATCCATGCTCTTCATCATTCAAAACAGTAACCTGAAGAAGGTTGTCAACTCAACCACCACTACATATGCCCATAGTACCACTACTCATACATGTAACAGTACTCATACAAGTAGTACGCATTCAACATGTAAATCCACATACACAGAGGTTCTCTCGAAAAACTTACCAAAGCACCAGAGACCTCCAAAACAAAAGACTGCTACAATTAAAGCAGTTCCCACAGCACCCAAGATGCATAGCAACACTAGTGTCTCACCCACCATGCCCATAAGGTGTAACACTCAAAAAACAAGTTTTCTTGTTATTGGAGGCTCGATAGTGAGACACACAGATGTCCCATTCACCAGGCTGGACAAGGAGAAAGTCACAGTCAGCTGTCTGATGCCAGGATTCATCAAACCATGCATTCACTCAGGTCTCTCAGTACCGTTATGACTCTGTCATAGTTCATGTTGGTGTGAATGACCTGAGATGTACCTCACTGGACTATATAAAGAGAGACATGGTTGAGCTCTCTGACTACATGTCCTAGGCAGGTATGCATATGTCCCTAGCCTTCAGCAGCATACTACCCTCACCTAGAATGATGCCACAGTATAAACAAAAAATGATTGATTTCAATAATTGGCTCGGTTTTTGGTGTCATTCAAAGGGGATCCAATCCCTGTCAGCCTGGAAAGCCATGACCAATAAACGTCACTGCTTTTCCATAGATGGTTTGCACCTGGCACCCCTAGATTTTCAGGTGCTGGCAAAGGCTATTGCCTCCCCCATAGTTCCTTTTTTAGACAGGGTCTCAAAACAACATTACCAATGTGAAATTAACCAATCAGAACAAAATAAGGGTCATGCTGCTAAATGCTAGGAGCTTAAACCAAAAACTGCACTCCCTGGAAGCATTTCTATCATTAGAAGATGCAGATGTCTGTGCAGCCACAGAAACCCAATTTATGGCCTCAGAGAGTACCCCATCCCTGTAAGGCTATAATGCCTTCCACACCTTTAGACCACAGAATGAATGTGTGAAAATCAAAGAAGGTGGTGTTTCAGTCTATATTAGAGATAAATCCACCTCTCATCTAGTTAGACTGGACAACTCCATGGAGTTACCCCAGGTCCAGGTTATGATAGGTAAGATCCCCATTCAAGTCTTAGCCAGTTATAGATCCCTCTCCATGGGTCACGACACCTATGAAGCCTATGTAACCAAACTGAAGACAATCCAAATTTTACTGAACACAGTGGTTATGGCGGATTTCAATTATCCCACCATCAGTTGGGAAACTAATGCTAGCCCAAACTCGCTAGCACAAAAGCTCCTTGACTTTTTGAATTCAAATGCCCTAGAAGAAATTGTCCACACTCCAGCAAGAGGAACAAACATTCTATATCTGATCTTCACCAACATGTCAAGCAGGTGTACTGCTGCAACTGTTGGACCCTCATTAGTTAAAACTGACTACAAATCAGTCACCTTTGAACAGACACTAACACCAGAACTCACAAAGGATGAAATCAGACTTAAAAACTTCACCAAGGAAAACTATACCCTCCTAGGTAACGGTATAAATGCATTCTAAGCCCCACCCTAAGCAGGAAGTGGTAACTATGGCAAAGCTTACACTAAAACCCTGTACACTCACTTACATAAGTGTATAAACTCAGCTGTACCAGAAAGAATCAAAGCCAGAGCCCCAAGTAAAAACAAGCTGCCATTATGGACATCCAGTATCAACAAACTCTACAATAAATGCAAAAAATTGCTGTCTAAGAAAACAAAGGCAAGGCCCCAACAATGGAAAAGCACCTTCCTCAGCCTCAACAGGCAAATAAGACAACTTGTCAAATCCTCCAAAAGCTCCTTTGAGAGAAACCAAGCAAGTACTGCCAAGGATCACCATAAGGCCTTTTACAGCTACATATGTAACCTAAAAGGTAAGACCCAAGCATGTGTAGAACTAGTGGCCAACAGTGTCACACACACTGACCCCACAGAGATAGCAAACCTGCTAGCTGATAGGTTTGGTGAAAATTTCACTCCCTTATTCCCGCCTAACTTACAAGCCCTCCCGCAACCCCCCCACCCTACATATCTGAAAAGCAAGCCCTCAGAGACCTATCCAAGGCAAAAAACACACTCTCTGTTGGACCAGATGACATCTCAGCCTGTCTTCTAAACAGGCTAAAACATGAACTAGCATTACCACTAAGTACCCTTTTCAATCATAGCCTAACCACAGGCTTTGTTCCTGTGGAATGGAGAACAGCTACACTTATTCCCCTCCACAAAGGTAGCCTAGCAACAGATACATGGAATTACAGACCCATAAGCCTGAATAGCCTCATCTGTAAGGCCATGGAACATTTCACGAAGGACCTCATAAATAAAGATATAGGTGCCCTCCAAACCCTAGATCCTACCCAATTCAGCTTCGTGAAGAACAGATCCTGCCTGTTAAATCTGGTGGATTTCTTTGAAAGTGTGACCAAGGCCATTGATGAGGGCAAATCTGTGCATGCAGCATATCTCGACTTGATAAAGGCTTTTGACACAATCCCACACTCAATAAACTTGGCAAACTGAATGTAAACCCTTTTGTTGTAAAGGGGGTTGCCAACTGGTTCACAAACTGGACACACACTATCAAAGTGGGTGACTCCACATCATCCAGCAGACCTATTACCAGCGGGGTGACACAGGGGTCTGTGCTGGACCCACTACTGTTTGGTATATACTTCTCAGAAGTTAAGGTCAAAACTAAGGGGTTGTGGCTGACCAAGTCTGCAGATGACTGCAAATTATGTTCAATCAGGGAATCCCCAAATGATATCAGTATACTCCAGGAGGGTCTCATGCAGACCGAGTGTTGTATTAGTCACGGTCTCAAACTGAATGCAATGAAATGCATCATCATTCCCTTCAGCATAAACAATGTCCCTTCACACTATCAAATCAACAAGAATACCCTAAGTACCATTGAAGTGGTAAGGAACCTGGGATCACAGGTTGACTGTGATCTTAACTTTGACCACCACGTGTCTACCATAGTAAGGAAAGCTTTCCACATAGCACACTTGATTAGTAAAGGCATCACTGCAACAACAAAAGAAGTTATAATCCCCCAATACTTGGCACTTATCCAGCCCATAATTAAGTATAACGCCCCATTCGGCATGTAATATACTAAGCACCTGCAACAATTAGAGAGATGTCAGAGGTTTCAAACAAAGAAGATCAAGGGGTTACAGCATGTGTCTTACACAGAATGACTAAAGTCCCTGTCACTATACTTCATATCATATAGACTTCTTAAGGGAGACTTATACCTGGCCTACAGAACAATCCAAGACCCAAACCTAATGAACCTGCTGCATATCCATAAATCAAAGGTGTCTAGGGCTACCTGTTCCATGGACTTAAATATGGCCTACGACTTAAATAGGACATGCTGGAGGGACAAATTTATCTCACAGTGACTGCCACATCTTTTGAACAGGCTACCAATTCATGTGAAACAGAGCACCTCTATGACATGGATCAAGAGGAACCAGGATGAGTGGATGGGGCACTGTAAATTCTTACCAGGGGGTAGCATCCACAACCCTCCTGGACATGAGCAGTCATCAATAAATGCAATCATGGGTAATTACTAGCACTTCTATGGTATTACACTGGGTTGAAACGGCTAGGCTTAAAATGACCTCTTGGTCAATAGCCTAGTAATTTTCTATGATCCTATGTTCCTATGATATCACTCATATATATATATATATATATATATATATATATATATATATATATATATATATATATATAGATATGCCCATCCATCCACAACCCCTTTTCCCAGTTTTGCACATGGTGTCGAGGTGTCACTTGAATCATCTAGAGCCAGGGTATACACTAGTGTGTGTGTGTGTGTGTGTGTGTGTGTGTGTGTGTGTGTGTGTGTGTGTGTGTGTGTGTGTGTGTGTGTGTGTGTGTGTGTGTGTGTGCGTGCGTGCGTGTGTGTGTGTGTGTATATATATATATATATATATATATATATATATATATATATATATATATATATATATATATATATATATACCACATACCCAAAGACAGAAAATGGAATATTCCAAAAAATGTCATCTCAGACTTAAAGTATATATATATATATATATATATATATATATATATATATATATATATATACATACACATATTTTTTTTTGGTTATTGGACAGAGATTTGAGAAAGGTTTAAAATATTTAAATTGTGTTGTTCAGTGGACTTTTGGCAAGGGAAGAATGCTAGAATACTTGAATCCTGGGTGCCTATGCTACACCATGCAGTATATGAACAGTCTTCAGCTATTCCCCCTGCTACTGCATGTAGGATATGAACAATCCCAAGCTATCCCTCAGTTGAAGCATATAGGATATGACCACACCCAGATATCCCCCTGTTATGGCATGTAGGGTATAAAGAGTTCCTGACTATCACCCTGATACAGCATGTAGGATAGGAACAGCCTCCAGCTATCCTCCTGATACAGCATGTAGGATAGGAACAGTCCTCAGTTATCCCCTCCTACTACATCTAGCATATGAACAGTCTCCAGTTATCCCCCTGTTACAACACATAGGATATGTACACTCCCCAGCAATCCCCTTGCTATAGTATGTAGGATATGAACAGCCCCCAACCATACCTGTGCTCCTGCATGTATGATGTGAATAGTCTCCAGTTATTTCCCTGTTATAGCATGTAGGATGTGAGCGGTCCCCAGTTATTCCTCCTTTTACTGCATGTAGGATATGAGCATTCCTCAACTATCCCCCTGTTACCACATGTACCATATGAGCAGTCCCGGCTATCCCCTTGTTATGAAGTCTAGGATATGAACAGTCCCTAGCTATCTCCCCTCTTACTTCATTTAGGATATGAACAGTCCCTAACTATCCTCCATACCACTGTATGTATGATATTAACAATCCAAACGTATACCCCTGATACAATATATAGGATATGAACAGTCTCAAGATATGCCCCTGTTACTGCATGTAGGTTATGAACAGCTCCTAGTTATCCCCTTGTTGCTGTAAGTAGGATATGAACAACCCCTCAGCTATTCCCTTCCTACTACATGTAGAATATGAACAGTCTCCAGGTGTCCCCCTGCTACAGCATGTAGGATACGAACAATTCCCAACTATTCTTCATGCTGCTGTATGCAGGATATTAACAGTCTCAGGTTATCCCCCCATTACAGCATGCTGGATTCAGATACCTTACTAGCTAGCCCTGCCTAGTATCCTTAGTGGTACAGTATGCAGGATTCTGGTATCTTACTAGATATCCCTATTCATGTTTCACATAGTCTGGCCATGTTCATGGAAGAATAGACACTGACAAGTTATGTAGAGCAGTAGACATTGGCTGTCTCCATCCATTTTTATATTCAAAACAACATCCCTAACTACAAAGCTTTATTTCCTACTTTTTATTCTTTTCCTTGTTTGTCATATGCTCTTTTAAACCTATTGACTGTGTCTTCCATCACATATCTAAGGGAGTACTGTTCTGTTCATTCGCCTTCCTTTCAGCTGAGTAATTCTTCATTAACCTGCTATCTTCCAGCCTTATTATCATACATCCTCATCTTTAAAATTTATTTCAGAAATTCAGAGAAAAGTAGTGTTGTGTAACAGTGAAAAATCGCCTAACACAAGTCTGTAATTACAAAAAAGGCTAAAACCCCCTGCTGTGAGAAAGTGAAACAGTTAAAAATAATACAGTGTAGTGAAGTATGGTTACAAGATGAGTGAAATAATAATCATGGTAAAATATGAAATGCACATAAAAAGAGGAAAATGAATGTGAAAACAAAAACAAACTTAGATTTTTCAGTATGTAATCAATAATGGAAATAATTGTTTATGTCCATCATTAGTTTAAATGATAAAAATTGGACTTGGAGACTGATACTTTGCAGCTGTATTTACTATACCTGAAAGGATATGTTGTGTTGTTCTGTAAGGAACAATTATAGAACACTACTGCTTATCTTGAATTATATGTATGGTGAGCTAGTGTGTCCTTGGTAAACTGAAATAGTAAATGGAATAGGCTAAAAAAATATGAAGACTTTGTGAGTGGTGATCTGGCTGCAGAAACTGGCATTACAATGGAAGACAAATTAAAACTGTGTGCCAAAGTGTGCAACATTAGTATAAATCAGTGCAAAAAGTAGCCTGAATTGCATGCTGAAGTGGTTTGTAAGGAGCTAGCAATTCTACTTGGTTTTAAGGCCCACACTTTTGCAGCTTAAAGTATGGTTTGCTAGTTTTGTAACTGTAGAGAGACGCCTACTGCACTGAGAGAACAAATGGATAAAGAGCTGGGAAGGATTGATGAAGAAGGTATTCTCAGTGCAGTGAAGCTTAATGAGGGTGTAGGTGCAGGGGCTTAATGTTTCCCTCGAGTGGAAGAGCAGGTGGCCATTCTGAGTAGGCCTAATTTGTTTTCTAAAAAATTGTATTACTTAGTGACAGTTTTAAAAATATTTAATTGATATAGACAGATGTTTGTTAATGTATAAATTACCATGTGGTATGAGTCCAGCACCATCTGTATTTCAAAGAAGAATGGAAAACTTATTCAAGGATTAAAATTTAATTGTATATTTGGATAATTTGCTGAGTAATTAAAAAAGAAAATGACCCTCTCATTTCTTATTAACTTACACAAATGCTGTAAAGGTAGAATTGCAAAACTATAGATGGTGAGTTTAAAACAATAATAATAAACCACTTTGGTGATAGTAGAGTATTAATCTCTCTCCACTGTTGTCTGACATCAGAGTTGGTGTATATAAGTTTATGGGTGTGAGGGGCTTACTTGCTTCAAAAAAGACCTCCTCTGAGGTTTACAGGAAATAGTTTGACATGAATCCATGTATATGTGTGTGTGTGTGTGTGTGTGTGTATATATATATATGTATATATATATATATATATATATATATATATATATATATATATATATATATATATATATGTGTGTGTGTGTGTGTGTGTGTGTGTGTGTGTGTGTGTGTGTGTTTGTATGTGGGTGTGTGTGTGTATATATATATATATATATATATATATATATATATATATATGTGTGTGTGTGTGTGTGTGTGTGTGTGTGTGTGTGTGTGTGTGTGTGTGTGTGTGTGTGTGTGTGTGTGTGTGTGTGTGTGTATATAGATATATATATATATATATATATATATATATATATATATATATATATATATAAATATACATATGTATAGATAGATCTATATAGATATAGATATAGATAGAGTTATATACACATATATCTATCAGTGCATCATCACAACTAGTCTACCTGTTTTAGTGAGTCAAAACCAGTTAAGTGACTGAACTGGGCTTTAACGTGGGTCAGTCGGGGAGACAAGTCTTTTTCTCATTCTTCTGTACAGATGATATATCAGCACTTGAAAGTTGTTTAACGAGTCCTGAGTTAGCCAAACACTCACCAGCCCTGTTTGTCAATCTATTATCCATCTATCTATCTATCTATCTATCTATCTATCTATCTATCTATCTATCTATATATCGATCTATCTAGCTATCTATCATCTATCTATCTATCTAGCTATCTCTGCATCATTCTCACACACACACACACACACACACACACACACACACACACACACACACACACACACACACACACACACACACACACAACATTACATATATATTGTTGGTCTGTCAAGCTATAGTTTTTTTACATTAGGGGTACTGGTTTAGTTGCAGTGTAATGACTGTAGTCGATTTACATTTGTAATCACTGTTGTTTGATGGTTTGCATCCTGATTAAATGTGTTTTTAGATGAAATGGGCCAATGTAGTATGTCTTAAGAAATCTTTTTTTCCACTAATGGTAATATAATCATTCATATATATATATATATATATATATATATATATATATATATATATATGTGTGTGTGTGTGTGTGTGTGTGTGTGTTTGAGTGCATTGATAAGCCAGACAGGAAACAAATCTGGTCTAATTCACAGAATCATGAGGTTCCCCTAATATGTACTTAGACGTTTTAGACGTTACAGGCATTTCTTGGTTTGATTAGTTATTGCAGAAAGTTCATCCCTAACCAAAGCGTCTTGTTAGTACTGTTATACAGACTATTAAATGAAAATGTGACTTAACAATGGTAACCATGGAAATGTCTTTTGCAAAATTGCTTCAGAAAATGTATAGAAATGTTGACTTGTGATAAAGTGTTGGTACCTTATGATCAAGAGTTGTAAGTGTCCCTTCTTTATGATGTCTCTGCTAGGGGCAAATGTGATTCAACAGATTATGCCGTCAGGGAATTAAAGACCAGTTGGATATACAGCAACAACTTTTACATCTTTTGAGAGAAAACACTCTGAGATTGAGAATGAAGCACTTCCCTCAGCATTTGGAATAAAGAAATTCAATCATTTTCACTGGGCTGGAAAATTCAAGTTGGTTGATGTCCAAAAGTCATTCCTAATATTGTTGAGCATGAGTTAGCCTGCAATGCAAGCAAACAGCTTGTGACTATTAAATAAAATGTAAGTTTCTAAGAATTCTTGTAATCCAGATAGACTCTCACACCTTCCATTCCATAAATCTTCAAGTAAACTAAACTAGTTATAAATCCCTATGTCACAAGATGGGTTGCCAACTGGCTCACTGACAGAATCCACACTGTGAAAGTAGCAGACTCTAAATCCAAGACCAGAGACAAGTGGAGTTCCTAGGTCCTCCCCTGTTTGGTATCTACTTCTCTGAAGTACAGGCTAACACAGAAGGTCTTTGGCTAATGAAGTTCGCAGATGACTGCAAACTAGGAGCCATAATCAAAACTCCTAAGGATGTGGACATCCTACAAAAGGGCCACACTGAGACAGATGCCTGGTGTCAAAGCCATGGCCTCAAGCTCAATGCCAAAAAGTGCATCGTCATCCCTTTTGGTAAAAACTCTGTACCCATGAACTACCACATAGGCAGTAGTCTACTTAACACCGAAAGTGTGATATGAGACCTTGGGACACAGGTGGACAGTAGTCTCTCCTTTGATAATCACATCACCACAGTAGTCAGGAAATCCTTCCACGTGGCCCACCTCATCACAAAAGGTTTCTCATCCAGGAAAAAAGAGGTCATTGTTCCCCTCTGCTCATCACTCATTAGACCCATTATAGAGTACAACGCCCCTTTTGGTATGTACCTCACAAGACATCTACAACAACTGGAAAAGCCACAAAAATACCTCACAAACAGGATTACAGGCCTCAAACAGATGCCCTACGCAGACCGTCTCAAAAAACTCCAGCTTTACTCTGCAGCATATCGCCTACTCAGAGGTGATCTCTGCCTAACATACAAAGCTATGTTAAACCCAGAGCTGTTGGACATGGTCCACATAAAGAAATCCCAATCCCTCCAAGCTACATGCTCTAGGGACCTAATCCTTGTCACCACAATAAACAGAACATGCTGGAGGGATAGATTCCTGTCCCAGAAACTTCCCATACTCTGGAACAAACTACCTATCTATATCAAACAAAGCTCCTCATTAGCACTCTTCAAGAAAAATCTTGATGATTGGATGGGAAATAGGAAATTCACCCCGGGGATCACTTCTGTGGGTCTGCTTGACAGGGGCACAGGAAAATAATGTTCTTGGGTGGCAAAAGCCAGGGTACCATTTGGCTAGGCTTATATAGACCCTAGGGCCAATAACCTAGTGCCTACCTATGAACCTATGAACCTATAAAGCTACAGAAGAAATTGCAGATTGTGTAGCTTTTTTTTTGGCTGAGGAGCATTTCTAGGGCATATCTTTTAAAACTGAAATGATAACACATGCCATGGGAAGAAACCAGGAACTCTGAAGAAGCATGAGTTTTGTTACAAAAGTTAGGCCTGTAAAAGCAGATGAGAGTTTGAAATGTTGCACAAAAAAGTTTGAACTTTGCCTTCCAGAATGATGTGTTTGGCTTCTCACAAAAGCCTTTTTAAGGCTTTCCACAGCAGCCTTTTTTAAGGCTTGACACAATAAGCCTTTCTTAAGGCTGGATGGAGGGTTTGTTAAGGTAGCCTTCTTGGTGGCTACTTAACATTACAATAGGCTATTTCCAGAGCCTGTTAAAGGGACCCCACAGCCTTTTTAAAGATTGTTCCTCAAAGGACCAGTTTAAAAGCTATCCACTAATAGGCCTTTTTAAAGGACACGAGCCACAGCCTTTTTCAAAGGCCATTCACAAGAACCTTGCCACTGGTTACCTCTCCCTGAGCCTTTTTAAAGGCTTACCCAGCCAGATGAGAGATAGCAACTGAGGGCTAGATACAGCACCTCGGGTGTACACTAATCAGCTGCTCTTCAGGGGTAATAACTACTGGCATATTTCCTCCACTAGGAGATCTTTACCCCACCTCTTCCCAGCTACCCTTCCCATTGATACTTATGTTATATAGCTCTGGAATCTTTTCTCTGTTTTTTGTTTGAATGCATTTATTTTACATTTGTAGATAATTGTCAAATTATTTTTTCTCCCTGGACACCTGCTGAAAATGTTTTTGCCCAGTCAGAATATCATGATAATCAAATGCATATAAATATAAAGTCAAATAAACAAACAAGTACATAAACATATAAATAACTAAGTGGTAATTCAAACGCTAGAACTCATTAACAACTTTAGTCATCAACCTGGAAAGCACAAACAAAGGGGACAAGCATTGCTGAGATGTGGATATAGGTGGCTCCTTCTGTATAAACTCCCACCACAGCATAGTGTGAATGTGAGACTGGAAGATAATAGGTCAAAACTGGAGGATCTTACCTGACAAATCAATTTGTAATACATGCAAGCTGGAGGAGTGGAGTTCTCTTTTAGCAGCTTACTAAGTGAGAAGCTCCCTCTGTGACGCTAAAATGATTATTATTTTAGCTTGGTCTATGAGACTTTTTTTTTTTTTTGCTGTCTGCTGAAAGTACTGCACCATTATTTCCATTTGTCATGCTGTGAGAAAATGTATGACATTCCAGAAACTTTTTTTAAATATATATTTATTAAATTGCTTATGTTCTCTGAACCATTTATATAACAGGCATATACTGCATGTTTAGACTCAACCGGTAAAGGTTCCTTTTCTTATTAAATACTCCCTGGTGTTCATTTCAGATCTGACTAATATGATGTAACATTTTGGAATAAAGATACATATAACTAAACCACTACTGGAAGACAAAATGGCAAATATCTCCACAGCAACCATATACTTTCCCCTGGTACTCAGGTAAGCAGGGATGAAGGACAGCCAGACGCTGACAAACACCAACATGCTGAATGTGATAAACTTGGCTTCATTGAAACTGTCAGGCAGTGTCCTGGCTAAGAAAGCTACCACAAGACTTATACTGGCTAAGAGGCCCATGTAACCCAACAGCCACCACAAAGCATTACTGGACCCATCATTACATTCTATTATTATTGTATCTAGTTTGAATTTCATGTTTTCTTCAGGAAAAGGAGGTGCAGTTGACAGCCACACTACACACAGAGTGACTTGAATCATTGTACAGAAACAGATGATGCAACCAGGAAGTACAGGCCCCATCCATTTTCTTAACTTACTGTTTGGATTAGTGGCCTTGAAGGCTATGACTACTGTGATGGTTTTAGCCAGTACACAAGAGACACAAAGAGCAAACATTATACCAAAGACAGTCTGGCGGAGCATACACATTAATACAGTGGGTTTTCCAATAAAAATCAGAGAACAAAGACTACACAAGATAAGAGCTATGAGTAGAATATAACTCAGTTCTCGATTGTTGGCTTTTACAATAGGAGTGTGACGATACCTAACAAAAATAATTAATATTGAAGCAGGAAGCAGTACAGTGACGCTAGTGATGGTAGTCAGTATTGCTCCAAGGAAGTCCTGATAAGACAGGAACTCGATGAATTTCTTTATACATTCATTCTGTCCTTTATTACTCCATGAATCATCTGGGCACTTAATACAGTCATGGGCATCTGAAAACAAAAAAAAAAAGATATAGTTTATATATAATGTTAGCCATTTGAGAGCAAATTATGCAATGCACTTTGTAGCATTAAATGCTGAAACAGGTAGCATCAGTCTACTATGTGTTCTTATCTGTTTACTTAAAGCTAATTAATTTTATATAAGAAAGCAAATAATATACTATGTTGGTTGCTTTGTCAGGTGAATTGCCTTCATATTAAAACTGATTTATTTACTTTACCCTTTACTGTACTGACTTGTATGCATAGTTTACCATGGAAAAGGTTCTGATCATTTCTACCTAGAATAGTGTATGGTTGTTTTTTTCTATAATCATCATTACCATGACACGCTCTGACATCTAAAGATGTTCTTTCTAGTGGCATTAAACAAAAATGTTAGTACTTCAGTCTGCTACCAGATGAAAATGACTTTGACACCTTAGGTGAAGATCATTCTAAGAAACGTTCAGTCGACTACTTCTTCTCTTCTCACTGTCCCCCAACACTACATGTGTAAAAGCATACCACAAGTGGTAGTGTCAGGTGTCCCACCAATCAATATCAGGACCTCAAAATAACATCTTTACTGATAGCAATAAATTTGATTTAGTTGTAATGCATGATGAAACAATACTCTTCCAGTCCAGTCCCCTCTGCACCTCACCCTGACGACGCCCTATATATATCTTACATCAGGAACCAAAGTACAGGCAAGGTACTCTATGGGTAGAAAGAGAAAGCAAGGTTTAACTTCAGGCAGACTAATTAAAACTCCCATAAGCCATTCATTATATTTTCCCACCTACACCAAGTTACCGTATAAGGGAATTAGGCTTATCCAGTGCCAACATTTCAAAAATCTCACCAGTGGTATTGTTAAGTGCTTCCTCCTTCAGAGTTCATCCACGGAATGATGAAAAAAGGAATCCATTGCAGAGCACAACTATGTTTTAAAACTTGTGCTTCCCCACTATAGCTACCCTTCCATCACCTACTTGCATGATGATTCCCTTACAGTATCACTGGGAGTGTGCATTTCCTAGTGTTATTTTTTTCCCTTTGACACTACAAGATGTCCAGTTCCCTGATGACAAAGCCATGCAGTGACGTGACATGTAATAAAGGATGTTCTCCATTGTTGTCTTCCTTATCACAACTCAGTCCTCTGTCTGTGGACCCACTTATCATATAACATACCAGAATTTTCTTCTTTACCGGACTAGTTACACATCTTTGCTGCATAACTGCTAACTAAAAATGTTGTGCTTACAGAGGAGCTACAATACATTTCTACCAGGATTTCTTCAAACTGACATAATGCAATTAGTTTTCATTTAATCATTACAAATACGCTTTTATAACAATAATACATACAGTATCTGAAATAATAGTAGGATACACACAAGTAAAGTTTGTCGTATTTCATTTTTAGCATTAAGCTACATTGTTTTTCTTACGTAAACTTAGTAAGGTAATATTTTAACCTTGTGCCACATATATTAAACTTAAATACATAACAGATAATATACATTAAATTAAATACTTTACATCTAAAACATTAAAATGTCATACTGCTCACTAGATAGTACTGCATGAAAATATTTCTATAGCATCCAAAAAAATCCATCTGCTTATAAAATACTATACTGAACTTGCATATTGAACTTCAGTATAAATATGTATCCTAAAACAATCCTGTGTATTCAGAAAGAACACAACCACCGGGGTAAGAGCTGCAGCTAAAAGGGTCTGTTTATGAGATGAGTAAAAATTAAGAGATAGTGGCTAATTTGCAACTCTCTAAATCATTCAACTACCAAGAGTGCAAATCAGCAGTTTGCTGGGGTAGTTAACACTGGCTGCCCATGGATCAGGTTGCTACAGACATAGTCCCTCATTAATTTTGCCACACACATGTACACATTCAAATACACACACACACACACACACACACACACACACACACACACACACACACACACACACACACACACACACACACACACCTTATCTATCCCCTTACTAATCATTTGCTAAGACCTCCCAGACAGAGACACACACTCACATATACCACTCATATCTCTCGCACACTCACACATGCTGCCACACTTGTAGAAACATGCACATATCTGGAACAGTACTTGTCTGTTAAACTCCCTGGCAATTACCTCTAGCACAATCACGTTAACACAATCTTTCTGCCTGGTTCATTAACACAGGTGGTCAATGTAACTTATACAGTGAACTGAATCTCTGAATCATTCAGCTATGTAAATACCGTACTGCAGGCATTTCTTGGGTAGATCGCATGGCTAATTAGCTGCTCCCCTGGAATGCCTCATTTGCATTTGTGGTAGGTCATGGAGACAGCACACTATGGTGTTGCATGTCTTCAAGTTGCAGCACTGTGACAGGGACGTTTCTGGATTGGAAATGTTTACCACAAGATGAATACAAAACATACACCTAGCAGTAACCTTTCTGAATCTGGCCCAATGTCTAATCACAATGATGCAGGTATACTTCTGTTTCAAGACTATAGTCAAGAACAGGATATACCAGTTTATATTATTATATATTGTTTTCCTATTTATTATATAGTAACATCCACCTAAATCACTTTATACTATGACTCATTTTAGTCATTATTTCTAGTCTAAACTATTTATTTTATTTTATTTGTTATACAGATACAATGGCCTTTTTTAAGGATGACCCAGGAGTATAGTCTGAATAAATGACTTGTTTAGAGTCACAACATATGTAAATGGCAAGTTAGGGAATCAAACCCAGAACCGCATGTTGCAGAAGCTCATTATTTAGTCATGATCTTAATCATCTATGCAAAAATGCTAGAAGTTATATTTTATTTTCAGCTATAAGCTCATTCAGTGGTACTTGCAGATCTTAGTTTTAAAATTCACTTACTTGAACAAGAAAAAAAAAAAAACATGTTGTGCTTTTGAAAGTTTAATCAGGGGAGATAGTGAGACCAGAATATTATTATTAAACCACTTGTATACTGAGCTGATACGTGATTACACAAACCAAATCCTTTATGAAAATGCATTTTAAGACAGACAAATGTGTTCTTACTAATCTATGTTTTTCTGCATATGTGATCTGCTGCCCACTCCCCTGCCTAGCACTTTTCCGGTGCCTCCCTACTTTTCCCAATGCTGGCTTCTCCACACCAGCCAGATTACTTTTTCACCCTTTTCTCACATTTTGTCTTACTCTTCATATTTTTCTTATATCCTTTCAATGCCCTTTAGCTGGTCAAGACTGTGCTACAATAAGTAGGAGGAAATAACATTATCCAGGTATCTGTGGATTGATAGGATACTAGAAGCTATTACATTTCTAGATGTTCTGAGATACATTTTACTTATTTTTTAACAGCCTTTTCATCTAATAATGAAATGAACAAGAATCATAACTGAGGAAAGAAATTCAGTCTTACTGTTCAGCTTTTTATTTTTCTGAATCATTTCAACACACTCTTACTGGTCAAGACTGCACTAAGATAACTGTAAAATAAATAGTTGAATTAAGCTGGAGGTTTGGGGTCACTAAAACCCTATTAGCATGTAGTTATAGATGTTCTGAGGTGCATTTTAAAGCATTTTCCAAATGTCTGATCCAACTATGGCATGAACAAAAACATGGCTAAAGAAGGAAAGTCAGTCTTATTTTTTTCTTTAAAGTAAAAAATAAGTTGTGTCTGACAAAGCAGAGGTTTACAATTAACTGAGGATACATAAATATCCAAGAATAGTGCCTGTCTCACTATTATCCCCTCCAAAAATAATGATAGTCACCTTCTATGGATCCTTTGGTGTTAAATTGGGATGAAAGTCAAGGCACAATGGTCATAGTCATAAGTCACTGCTGCTCTCAAACATACATACAAGTCTCCTCACCCCTAGTCCCAAAAGACAACCGCTGACTTTGTACCACTCTGATGTTAGACTAGGAAAAAACTGAAAGAACAAATAAAACACAGCAACATATTTCTCTGCAGCTGTCGGATGTATAAGTACAGTATGCCTCATTGCCCCTACCCAATAAAATATAGCCACCTGTATGCACATCTGATATTTAGTTATGGGGAGGGCAAAAAAAAGATCACATAAATGTAGTCCATCTTGTGCTTTTAAACAGTACACTGTTCCTAGACAAGCTATAGTAACCTTCTGTGCAGGTCTATAAGGAAAATTCAAAAAATAATGACAGCACCATAGTCAGCCACCCCTACAAGCTACATAAACCTTCTGGGCAGACTCCCTACTGAAATGTCAGCACTCAAAATGCTGAGTGCCAAAAAGCCCAAAAAAGTCAGAAAACCCTGAGAAGAGTGAATCTTGAAAATCGCTCTTCTCCATAAAATGTATTTCCACAGTGGGGGCAAGCTCCCCTGCACACTCCCATGTAGGGAGCAAGCCCTCAACACTCTCTGAACTTATAGATACCAACTCTGAGACTGCCATACCTAAGAGAAAAGTAAATATTTGAAGAAGTGGAATTCTGGACTTAGTATATGTAAGTCTGTTCTTTCAGTCATTGAGTCTCTGCATTTTGTGACTCACTGTATTGAGTGTTGACATTTCAAATGGTTACCCTCTGGACATTGTCAGTCTTAGATGCAGTGGGGTGCATCACAGAGCCTGTAGCAAAACCACTTTTAAAGCTTGGGGTGTGTGTAGGGGGGGCACTAGGCCATCACAAACTCTAAAGGTTTGGCTGTTCTGTGATGTATTTTATGCCTTATTTTTGAAATTTAATGACTTGCTATCAGTTCTTTTTTTTTGTTTTTCTTTTTGACTGCTTGCCAATATGTGCCCAGCAATAGTATGTGCTGACATATAAAATAAAAAATCTGCACATCAACACCCAGATTTTCTCTGAGCTACTGCACAGTGGTACCTCCTATACTGAGCCAACAGATACTGCCAATATACTGGCCGACAGATTAAGTGCCAACTTTACCCCTCCCCCCCCAAGGGACCAGTCGCAATACCAGTAGATTGCCAGGCACCCAGTATTACTGCTGCACAGGTTAAAACGGCACTGTCAAAGGCCAAGAATACAGCTTCTATGGGACTGAAAATATCCCATGGTGTGTTCTACATGAAATACAGAATGAAATGACACCTTATCTGTGTACCCTTTTTAATCACAGCCTCACTTCAGGCTTTGTCCCTACCAAATAGCGCGCTGCTACATTCATCCCTTTCCACAAAGGAGGAGCAACTACAGACCCTGGTAACTATCGCCCCATAAGCCTGATGAGTCTGATATGCAAAGCTATGGAGCACATCATCATGGATGTAATAAACAAGGATATAGGGAATCTCCAAACACGAGATCCCACACAGTTTGGTTTTGTGAAGGGTAGATCATGCCTGCTTAACTTGGTCAATTTTTTTGAGTCAGTCACCAGAGCTGTGGGTGAAGGTAAGGTGGTTCATACAGCTTACCTTGATCTGGCCAAGGCCTTTGATACCATGCCCCACTCAGAAATCATAGAAAAACTCACTAAGCTAGGCATCAACCCCTATATCACTAGGTGGGTTGAAAATTGGCTCACAGGTAGAACCCACAGTGTGAAAGTAGCTGACTCCAAGTCAGACTGCTGACCAGTCACGACTGGAGTGCCACTGGGCTCGGAGTCCCACAGGGTTCGGTCCTGGGTCCTCTCCTGTTTGGTATCTACTTCTCTGAAGTCTAGGCCAACATGAAGGGACTCTGGATGACAAAGTTCGCAGACGGCTGCAAGTTGGGAGCTATTATTAACTCTCCGAGTGATGTTGACATCCTACAGAAAGGCTTCACTGAGACCACCAACTGGTGTCAGAACTAAGACTTTAAGCTCAATGCCAAAAAATTTGTCATCATCTCCTTTGGGAAAAACCTGGTTCCCATGAATTACTACATTGATGGTAGTCCACTAAACACAGAAGGTGTTATAAGAGATCTGGGAACACAAGTTGACAGCAACCTCTCTTTTGCCCAGCCCATTGCCACTGTGGTCAGAAAGTCTTTCTATGTGGCGCACCTCATTACTAAGGGTTTTGCATCCAGTAAGAAAGAGGTCATTGTCTCCCTCTACTCTTCCCTCATTAGACCAATTATTGAGTACAATGCCCCATTTGGCATGTACCTCACTAAACACCTGCAGCAACTGGAGAGGTTATAAAAGTACCTCAAAGAGAGGATCCTAGGCCTTAAACATTTGTCCTATATGGACAGACTAAAAAAACTCCAACTATTCTGTGTCTCATATCGCCTGCTTAGAGGTGATCTCTGCTTGACTTACAAAGCCATGTCTGACCCAGCTCTGTTAGAAATGCTACATCTAAAGAAATCTCAATCCCTCTGCACCTGTGCTTGCCTGTACCTCTGAAAAGTATATGCCAAACAAACCACCCTGGTGGAATCAGAAAATCAATCAAATGTATAATAGGAGGAAGAAAATCATAGCAAAAATTAGGAGGTGCAACACCCTGCAGGATAAAAGCACTCTCGTTAAACTAAATAAACAACTCAGAGGACAAATAAAGTCTACCAAACCCAAATTTTAGGTAAGTTTGGCCTCCCAGGCTAAGGACAACCACAAAGCATTCTTTAGCTATGTCCACAACCTCAAAGGCAATACACAAATGTGTACAGAGCTCATTGTAAATGGAGCCACCTATACTGAGCCAGAAGATATAGCAAACCTCCTGGCTGATAAATTCAGCTCCAACTTTACTCCTCTCACCCCCTCAACCTTCCCTCAGGAAATATTATCAAATATAACCCCCCCCTACTATCACTAGGAAATAGGTCCTTATTGCTCTTTCTAAGACCAAGAACACTGCATCAGTGGGCCCAGACAATATCCCAGGATGCCTTTTAAATAACATGAAACATGACCTATCTGGGCCTCTGGAATTACTATTTAACTGTAGCATCCAAGCAGGCTTCATGCCTCATGAATGAAGAAAGGCAACGGTCATCCCTTTGCACAAAGGTGGGCCATCTACATACCCTGGAAACTACAGACCCATAAGTCTCACCTGTCTTATATGTAAAGCCATGGAAAGAGTTATCATGGAGATGATCAACAGAGATATAGTAAACTTCCAGACACTGGACTCAGCCTAGTTTGGTTTTGTAAAGGGCAGACCATGCCTACTCAACCTGGTGGACTTCTTTGAGAAGGTCACCAAAGCAATTGATGAGGGCAAAATTATTCAGACTGCCTACCTTGACCTAGCCAAGGCATTTGACACAATACCCTTCTTGGACATTGTTGACAAACTCAAGAGGTTAGGTACAAACCCGTATGTCACCTGGTTGATAGCCAACTGGCTCACAGACAGGACACAGGAAATTAGAACTGGGGAGTCCATCTCTACAAAGAGGTCATTCACAAGTGGAGTCCCTCATGGATCAGTCCTTGGACTGCTCCTTTTTGGCATTTACTTGTCAGAAGTCAAGGCCAATGTCAGTGGTCTCTGGCTGACTACATTTGGAGATGATTGCAAGTTAGGAGCAGTCATTCAGTCTCATACTGACACAAATGTTCTCCAGGAGGGGCTGACACAGACAAACAACTGGTGTCAGAGTCATGGACTAAAACTAAATGCCACTAGGCTGAACAAGGAGAAGGTTACTGTTAGCTACTTGTCTGGTGTCAGGATCTGCTACATAACACAAGCACTCAGGTCACTCCAGAACAAGTACAAATACGACTCTGTCATTGTCCATGTTGGTGTGAATGACCTGAGCCGTACCTCCCTGGACTACATGAAAAGAGACGTGGAGGAGCTCTCTAATCATGAAGCCCAGGCCAGTATGACCCTGACCTTGATTAGCATTCTGCCCTCACCAAGAATGATACCACAGTATAAAGAAAAAAATATCAATTTCAACAATTGGCTAAGCTTCTGATGTCATTCAAAGGGGATCCAGTGTCTGTCAGCCTGGGATGACATGCTCGACAAGCCACGCCGCCTCACTAAAGATGGCTTGCACCTGTATCCCTTAGGCTTTTGAATACTGGCCAAGGCTCATGCCAACCCCATAGTGTCTTTTTTAGGCAAGGCTCAAAAGATAAACCCACCGCTGTAAATAGCACAAGTAACAAAAAACTGGGGGTAATCCTACTCAATGCCAGAAGTCTAAACCTCAAAATGCACGCATTCGAGACACTCCTCGGTATGGAGAAAATCGATATATGTGCAGTAACAGAAACCTGGTTTAAGGCTCCAGAGAGCACCCCAGCACTACCAGGCTACAACTCATACCATACATTTTGGCCACAAAACCCGGAACGAAATACAAAGGGTGGGGACGTATCCATATTCATCAAAGATACCCACACCTCCAGGTTAGTGGCACAGCACAATGTTTCAGAGATCATCCACGTGCAACTAACAATGGGCAAAACTGCAATTCAAATTGTAGCTTGCTACAGATTACCCACCATGTCCCAAGACCCCCAGTCTGCATTTCTGGAAATACTGGGAATCATAAAGGTGCTACCAAACACCCTGATATTGGGTGATTTCAATTACCCAAACATTAACTGGGAGAACTACTCAAGTACTAACTCCCTTGCCCAACATTTCCTAAAATTTATAAACTCTAATGCCCGGGATTAACTGGTCAACACCCCCACCAGAGGTGACAATGTATTGGACCTGGTCATCACCAACATGGGCTATCAGTGTTCCACACCAGAGGTCAAACCCTCGCTGGTTAGATCTGACCATAAACTAATCACTCTGGATATCCACATTCCGCCCCCACCCCTGGTCAAAGAAACCACCGTGAAAAACTTTTCAAAAGCAAACTTCACGCTACTTAAGACCAAGGTGGAAAGTTTCAAAGCCCCCATGCTAAAGGATAACACTGTCCAAACTGCAAAATCCTTTACAAATGCACTCTACGGGCACCTACAAGAATGCATGGATTGTGCTATCCCAAGCAAAACCAAGACTCACTCCTCCAAGAAAAGGAAACCAATCTGGTGGACCCCTGCCATAAACAAGCTATACAATAGAAGGAGAAAACTAGTACAGAAAAGAGTAAAATCCCAAGAAGGGAAGATATCCCCGATCAGTATCAGCAAGAAACTACTCATCCAAGGCTAGTTTCGAAAGAAAAATTGCCAAGGACTCCAAAGATAACCACAAGGCATTCTTTAGCTATGTCAAGAATCTAAGTGGCAATTCTCAGATGCTCGGAGCTAGTGCAGAATGGCACAAAATACACTGAACCGACTGATATCACCAACATCCTGGCAAACAGGTTCAGTACAAAATTCACCCCCTCTCACCCCCAAAAGGGCCCATAACCATACCAGAAGAATTTAGTGCCCCTGAAATCACAGACGCTCAGGTTAAAGCAGCCGTCTCCAAAGCCACAGCATCAATGGGACTGGACAGTGTCCCAGGCTGCATCCTACACAAGCTCAAAGATGAACTAACCCCTCACCTAAACAAACTGTTCAAACTCAGCCTCTCCACAGGCTATGTGCCCATAGAGTGGCACACAGCAGCGGTTATTATGCTCCACAAAGGTGGAGCCACAACAAACCCTGGGAACTATCACCCTATAAGCCTGACTAGCTTGGTCTGCAAGGCTATGGAGTGCATTATCATGGATCTCATTAACAGACACATTGGGAACCTCCAAACACTGAACCCTACCCAGTTCGGCTTTGTTAAGGGCAGATCATGCCTCCTAAACTGGTGGACTTTTCTGAGACAGTTACCAAGGCTCTAGAAGAGGGAAAGGTGGTCCACACAGCCTACCTAGACCTCGCAAAGGCCTTTGACACCATTCCCCATTCAGGTATTTTAGACAAGCTCACCAGCCTGAACATAAACCCCTATATCATGAGATGGGTTGCCAACTGGCTCACGGACAGAACCCACATGGTAAGAGTTGTGGGAGCTAGGTCTGACTCTAAACTAGTTACAAGTGGTGTTCCCCAGGGCTCAGTCCTAGAACCTCTCCTGTTTGGCATATACTTCTCAGAGGTACAGGCAAGCACAGGAGGATGATGGCTGACCAAGTTCGGAGACAACTGCAAACTAAGGACTATAATTGACTCTCCGGCTGACACAGACATCTTCCAAAAGGGTCTCACTGTGACAGATACTTGGTGTCAAAACCATGGCCTCAAGCTAAATGCCAAAAAGTGCATAGTCATCCCCTTTGGACAAAACATAGTACCCACAAACTGCCACATAGGTGGTAGCCCCCTAAATACGGAAGACGTAATAAGGGATCTAAGGACCCAAGTAGATAGTAACCTCTCCTTTGACAATCACATTGTCAAAGTGGTTAGAAAATCCTTCTATGTGTCCCACCTAATCCCAAAAGGGTTTGCATCCAGATCAAAGGAGGTCATTGTGCTCCTCTACACATCACTCATCAGACCCATCATAGAGTAAAATGGCCTATTTGGGTTGTACCTTACAAGACACCTTCAACAGCTGGAAAAACCACAGAAGTACCTCACCAAGAGGATCACTGGCCTCAAACAGATGCCCTATGCAGCTTGACTGAAGAAACTCCAGCTGTACTCGGTTGCATACAACCTACTCTGAGGTGATCTCTGCCTGACATACAAGGCCTTGTCCAACCCAGAATTGATGGATATGCTCCACCTAAAGAAAACCATATCTCCTCAAGCCACATGCTCTAGGGATCTAAACCTCACCACAACAATAAATAGGACGTGCTGAAGGGATAGATTCCTGTCCCAGAGACTTCCCATGCTCTGCAACAGGATTCCAGTCTACATTAGGCAGAGCTCATCGCTAACCCTCTTCAAGAGAAACATTGACGAGTGGATGAGAAACAGAAAGTATACACCGGGGATCACTTCAATGGCTCTGCTGGAAAGTTGCACAGGGAACTAATCTAAGGGGGTGGCAAAAGCCAACACTTTTCGGCTAGGCTTATAAATGCCTTTGCACAGATAGCCTAGTACCTACCTAAGAACCTATGAACCTAAATACATAATAGTATCCTTTGGGAAGTCATCCAGCCCTGGTAACTATCATATTAACAATACACCCCTTAGAGCTGACACAGTAGTTAGAGACTTAGTGACTCACATAGATAGCAATCTAGCCTTTGATCATCATGTGTCTACAATGGTGAGGAAATCATTCTATGTTGCACAAATTATAAACAAAGGTATGGTATCTAAGCCCAAGGAAGTCATTGTTCCACTGTATTCTGTGTTCATCAGACCTATCATTGAGTACAATGCCCCCTTTGGTATGTACCTAACCAGGCATATCCAACAACTGGAACGTCCACAGAGATTCCTCATTAAAAGAATACAGAGTATAAGTAATATGTCCTGTGCAGGCCACCTCAAGGCCCTATCCCTGTATTCGGTCTTCTACAGGCTTTTGAGTGGACATCTGTGCCTGGCATACAGGGCATTGTCAGATCCCATTCTGATGGACCTCCTGCATATCCATAAAACAAACAGTACCAGAATTACCCATTCTAAAGACTTAAACCTTGTCTGTGATATAAATAGGACCTGCTGGAGAGATATGTATGTATCCCAGAGACTACCCTGTCTATGAAACAAGCTCCCATCCATGTGAAGCAGAGTTCATCTCTAATCCAATTCAAGTGCAACTTGGACAATTGGATGAGAAACCTGAAATTCATCACCACTGATGCAAACAGGTATCCTGTAAATGGTTCATCTCCCTGGCCCATGCTTACACTTATCAAGGGTATCAGAACTCATTAGAGATTTGGGCTGCATGGCTAGGCTTAAAAAGGCTCATGGTGGTCATTAGCCTAGTAAACACCTATGAACCTATGAGCCTATGAACTGAATGGCCAGATTTACAGCACTTCCTCCCTATGGTGCTTCAGCTGAATTATATTTGAGTAGGGACATCCCAAGCTATTTATTTATTCTCTTAAAGTAAATAAATACAGTGCACAAACATCAAAAAAGCACCCTTAACTACACAGCAAATTAAACAGCCACCTGCTTTGCCTGTGCATAAGGCCAGCCACAATCCTGATGCACTGAGGACAACACAGATCATGTAGTCCCACTGCAGATGTCTGGTGTTGTCAAAACATTAATTGCCTTGCTTTACATCACACTAACCTAGGTGTAAATTACTGAAGAACTCCTTTCATTCAGTTCTCATTAGCTATCCCTGCAACCTTTGCATGACAAATGTTATTTTTTGGCAATAACTCTGCATGCAGTTAAAAAACTAAATTAACTTATATTGGGTCTTTAAATCAGTTGCAGTATTCTACATAAGAAGCTATACCTTCATGGGTGAAATATTAAAAAAAATTATTGCAGACCAGATAATTTCTTCTCAGGTAGATAGCAAATGCTGATGGTATGATAGGGCAGAAAGGGATAACTGGGAAGATGTTTTTTGGAAATGTAATAATTTGGCACTTTTTAAAAATTCTTTACAAAATACTTTTTCAGAAATGTTGGGGGAGTAAATGGTTGCAGCTGAGAAAATGAATCTTTTGAGCTGGACTACAGTATCTGAACTGTCCAGACGTAGTTACTGGGGGCATGGCCAAGATGGTGATCAGTCCACAGCACTGTTTTTTAGCTTTACTTCACTTTAACATCTTTGACAGGATTTTTACAAACAAACTCAAATAGAATGTTTCAAACCTTGATGGATTTATAGTTGAAAAATAACAAGTTTGAAGTTCTTTTAATTGCCTTTTCCAGTCAAGAAAACTAGAAATAACTAATTGTCTCAGAATGAGCCACTCTAAGCCCAGTGTACAGGACAGCACAGTGAAAAAAGACATACAGGCTATACTAAGAAACATGAATGAGTTACCTGTCAAGACAGATAAATAAGAATGCAAAATGGACAATTTTAAAGAGAAATATAAAAAAACAAGTTGAAGTGCTGAGTGAATCTCTTAAACAACAATCATCACAAATCTTGAGTACAGAAGAGGCAATGCCTGATTTTGATGGAGGATTACTTGAAAATGAGAATAACACTGAATTTCTTCTGAAACAAAGCAACTTATTCTGGGAAAAATTAAAAGACTTAGAGAACAAATCTAGAAGGAATAACATCAGGATTTATGAGATTCGTGAAAAAGAAGAGGAAGACATTATAATTCAATTCCTTAATACCTGGATGCCTAAAACTTTCAACCTGCTTGAAGATTTTTCCTTTGGTATTGAAAGGGCAGATAGATCACTTTTCAATTAATCTTTAAAAAAAAAACACCTTCACCAAGGTCAGTGATAATAATATTTTTCTCAGGTCAAGGTAAGGATTTAGTCTTAAAAGCTGCATGGACTAAAAATGAAAGAAAATACTATAATGTTTGACAATGAGTATTCAACATTAGTGATGTCAAAGAGAAAAGCATGTGTGCCACTTGTTAAAAGTTTAAAGAAAAACTATATTAAAACACAAACCTTATTTCCAGCAAAAATAAGGATTCACCTTCCGGAAAGAAAGAAGGTTTTTAACACCTTGGAGAATGCAATGGACTTTATACAGAAAAATAAAATCTTAGAAAAAAAAAACAGAAGAAATGGACAGGTATGTATTAACTTCTTTGAAGAGAAATGCAATAAGAGATGGTTGGTTAATAAAAGACAAAAACAGTAAAAAAGTGAAGGACAAATGTATTTCATGGTTATGACTTCTTTACTAATTTAAAGAAGTGCTTCAATACTTATGAGCAGGTACTGAATATTACTTTTTACAAGGTAAATCATCTTTCTTGCTTTCTTTCCCTACTTCAAATGGTTACTAGTTCCCTTTTTAAAATGTTATAGTTTGATTCTTTTAGCTATATATGAAATAAAACCACTTATTTTCATTTAAAGTTTAAAAGGTTAAACTATTCATTTAATTAAAAGTTAATCATTATTATGATGAAAGCTATGTTAGGTGACACACTTTCTAATAACTTGGCATAGTTGAGTAATGTACTATTAAATAAAATACAAGATGCAACACATGACACTAAAGAGGCATGTAACTTCCATTCCAGGTTCTTAAAATGGTCCAGTAGTGTGCTACTGATAGTATACTTGACATGCAATAGCACCCAGGAAAGACATGCTATGTTATTTACAATGGATGAAAATACATATATAAAATTTATTATTGGAATGTTATCGAATAAATTAGAGTAACATTCACACCTTTAAAGTTAAACGTGGATCACACATAACTGTTATTCTTTTAATGCAAGTTCAAATGCTATATCTCCTTTAAAAATGACAGTCTGAATTATAATAAACATCTCATACAAATAGTTCTTACTAAATCATTAAATGTTATTTCTTCAAATACAATAGCTTTTTAATGGTTAACATACTTTGAAATGTATTTTAGTGGTTAGGAAGGGTTTGAGCAATTGATTTGTAATGTAGAGGTGGCTTGGATTCACTTGTGAATGTTGTGTGAATTGTAGCTGAGAAACTGTTCATTTGCAAGCCTCTGTCATTAGGATCAGCTTGAAGCAGCTTAATTAGAGTCAAAAGCACTTTTGTGATGCTGTGGGAGTTCTGAAAATTCTAAGAACTGTCCATGTTACTTATTCCGGTCTAAAAGTAAATAATCATGATATTTTGAATAGTATGCTAAGATGTAAATGAATACAAATTGCATAATATTCAAAAGACAGTGAACTGTATTGTAAACCAATGTCAGTTATTAAATAGTTCTGAATGCTTGCAGTACAAAAAAGGATAGTTTATATACTAGCCTATAGAAAGACACTTCTGATAAAAAAAAAATAAGATTGTGTTTCTCTGTTATTGTCTCTTTTTAATTATAACAAAATTTAATATCTTGGAACAATTTATTATGGAAAGTTTGAATCTTAAATGGGAAAATTTTTCAGATGTTCAGATACTATTACAACTAACATTTTAGGAAAAAACAGAACTTATTTGGACAGTATTACTAGTTTAAAGAGTATAAAATATATAAGGGAAAATATAAATGTTCTATTATATGATATTCTACACTAGGATTATAGCTAAAATATAAAACCTGGGAATATAGTAGTAGTACAAGACATAGTATAAAGACAGAAATAGAAAGAGATCAGAATAAGTACATATGTATATAGTTAAAGAATATAAATATGTCTACAAGGGTGAGAGGTTGGCATAGTGGTTGAGGTGTTTGCCTTATAGGCACAAGCTACAAGGTCTGATTCTCACATGGGATAATTGGCTGGGGTTGGAATGGCCCACAAGTGCAGTTAGCCTGGTACTAATTTATAAACTTATGATCCTATGAATAACTTATACACATATTCAATAAAACAGAAAATATGTAAATCATCTGACCTATAAATTAATAAATATGAAAATAACAACTGCCTTCCTCCCTATAGTAGACCAGGGAGATAATGTGAGGTGCAGAGAAAGATGACTGTAGAGATATTCAGGTGGGTCAACCTATAAAAAAGATTCTGAACACCTGTTTAACTTTTCTTATTCATAATAACTTACTTACAGTTTTTTTGAAGATGATGCATACTAAAAATATGAGACACATTAATATGAATCAGAAGCATGAGCTAAGCATTGTTAGTCTAATGGATAGTTTGAGAGGTACTTTGTTCATCTTTTTCAAAAAACTAGGAATATGTTTGTCACGATAGGAGATACTGCCAGCCCAGCTATCTGGAAATGTGTAAATAATTATATGTCATTTGTGAATATCAACATGATTCATATGCTTGTGCTACAAATGTAATAGAACTGTATGTCATATAAGATGGTTTTTACAGACATGTATACTGAAGAGATGTTTTGTAAAGTACTTAGCTTAAACATGTATCCACGGTGTGCCCTGCTGAAGGAGGACAGAAATGTACATACACTATTGCAACTGTTTAAATGTATATATTTTATCAATGGAAACTGGAATACAGGGGGTTAACTTCAGAATAATAACTGAAATTAAATTACTTTACAGCCAGGCCATACAAAAGATGTTATCTTTCAGTTTCAGTGCAGCAACAGACACAATGTCTGTGCTGAGAAGTTTTCTGTATTGTCTTGGAAGTGTTTTATTGTTTTACAACTCCCACCATTTGCCAAAGATCTGAGGAAAAGACATTGTCTATGCATTTTCACAGGTAGATGCTAAATACTGCTAGCTTTCAGCAGTGGAAGTTTTACCTGGGATAGAGTCAGATGACAAGAAATGATGTAATTCTGCAAGCTATCTCAACAGTAATATTTGAGATATTAATTTAAGAACTCTCTGAGAAAGAGAAACCATTCTGTATTACATCTTCGACCTGACATCAACAACTAAAGAAGACCCATTCACCACACACTTGCCTTGCTCTGAGTAAGTAAGTCTAGGGAACAGTATAATTATCTTAGATATAGTCAGGAATATAATGAAGCGTAATTTAGATGTTTTTCTTTCTTTATTTGAGACTGTCCTGCAATGTTGTTTTAAATATTTCCTTTGATTTGGAACTCTGAGGTTACTGTAATTTTATATTGAGTATTTTCTTATTCTTTTATTTATTATTAAATATATTTAAACCTTTCATTGTAGCTGATCTATCTAGAGATATTTAAGTTCTGAGAGTACTTGTATATTTATTTGGTGACACTATGGGCCACTCTTAATAGCCTTGCTCTTAGTCAAACTACCATTTGTTTTAATAGTAACATTACGCAGTAAGATTGGTAACCCTTTGTTAAGGGCCTTAAAGTAGCTGATAAGGGGTTGTGGTGGCAGTGATAACTACCTTATAGTCTGGGCAGAAGGGGGTGTAGCTAGTAAACCTGTGCCAGCCTTTCCCATGTGTGTGTGTGTGTGTGTGTGTGTGTGTGTGTGTGTGTGTGTGTGGGTAAAACAAATGCTCAAGATTGTGTGTGTCAGCTACTTGGGCAGGAACAAGAAGCACTGGTTGGACAGAGAGAGTGTTGGAGGACTTGGCTTGAAACTCTGGCTAAGGGCTCAACTCTATAGCTGTGCCAGTGGGAAGTCTTATTGGAGATCTGGAGAAAGAGGGAGAAACCACCCCCAGACTGACTGTGGTCTCTGTGAACTCTTAAGGGAAATTGCACTTGATGCAGAGAGCTGCATGCTGCATCTGGAAATACTGTGTGTGCACTTGTCATCCTCCCAGTCTATGTCCCCTACTGGTGTCAGTGGTGAGGATTGAGGCTCCTTGATTACTGGTCCAGTGGTGGGGTGTCACAATGTTATTCCATGGTAGAATGTTCTAGGGTTATACCATTAGGTAATATTTTATTTGTCTGAAAAGTTTTGCCTATAGCTGCAGATTTCATATTGTTATATATAAAGTATATAGTGGATATAAAAAGTGTACGCACCCCTGTTAAAATGCCAGGCATTTGTGATATAAAAAAATAAGACCACAATAAATCATTTCAAAATGTTTCCCACCTTTATTGTGACCTATAACTTGTACAATTCAATTGAAAAACAAACAAATCTGTTAGGGGAAAAAATATAAAAAATAAAAAACATACAATAAGCTGGTTGCATAAGTGTGCACACCCTTAAACTAATACTTTGTTGAAGCACCTTTTTATTTAATTACAGCATTCAATCTCCTTGGGTACACACCTGCCATCAATTAAAGAGACTCTGATTAACCCCAAATAAAGTTCAGCTGTCCTAGTAGGATTTGCCCAACATTTACTCTTGGAGCTTTTCTCCCCGGGCCTCCACTGAAAATGGGCTGGTTTCTGGCCAGTGAACATTCCCAGTAAACAAATGTCAATAAATAAATAAATAAATGAAATAAATACATTTGTTTTCTGGGAAAGTCTGATTGAGCATGAATCCCATTTTCAATGGAGGCCCTGGGAGAAAAGCTCCACAATGGTTAGTACAGAATATGCAATAAACAAGTTATTAAAGTACAGTACAAATAAAGAAAGGAGGTGCTATATACTATTACAGCAATGAAACATAAAATAAGTATACAATATGAAATTACATTATGTGAATACTATACAGTACAGTAGTAGGACATTGCATACAGTACTAAGGTTACTTTCAAACTATGGTAAATACAGAAAGCAGATATTTTTAAGTGAAGTCCATAGACACAAGCTGTTGTTATGTTGTAAATTACAATTACATAAATATCAAACAGTATTTCTACAGAAAGCACATTTACTTAATAAAGATGCAAATACACTTTTATTATACAATGACCCCCCCCATTAATATTCCAAAACGTGCACGCTGATTGGCCAGCATGCACTTTCTAATTCAGAAACATATACTAATGGCAAAAGGTCCGGTCACCCGGACTTTTTCCATTAGTATAAGTCTTTTTTTTTTTTTTTTTTTACAGCAACGGAGAACGCAAGATCTCCATTGCTTTTTAGAAACTGTCTCACTATGTTAAAGGAGTTTAACATAGTAAGACAGCTTTAAAAAAAGTAATGGAGATCTTCCTTTCTCCATTGCTTTTTTAAAGCTGTCTCGCTATGTTAAATGAGTTTAAAATAGCGAGACAGCTTAAAAAAAGCAATGGAGATTCTCTGTTGCTTTTTTTAAAGCTGTCTCGCTATGTTAAACTCATTGAACATAGGGAGACACTTTGTAAAAGCTACGGAGATCTTGCATTCTCCGTTGCTTCCACCCACAGCTCTGATGTACTGTGTAAGCGTACGCATGCGCAGTACATCAGAACTGCCGCAGAATACCAGACAGCTGTGGAAGGGCAGCACGGAGGCATTATACAATGCCATTATTTAAGAAAAGTAAGTATTTTTTTCTTAAATAATGTCATTGTATAATAGCAATAACCCACTTCTAGGTGTGAGTAATGCTGGATTTACCCACGGTTGTCTTTGTTTGGCCACTCAGGCTTCGACCTCATGACCAAACCACACCAACCGTGGGTAAATCCAGCATTACCCACACCCAGGTATGGGTTATTGCTTAATTAAATAATTATTTGGTTTTAGCAGGTTCTGGCTTTCAAGCTAAAATAACAGGCACCATCATTCTAATGAAAAACTCTACAGTAATGCCTAAAGTAAAAGATACCTATGTTAATAAAAATGATATGTTAAGCACTGATATAATTGAGTGGAACAGAAAACTATTTACATTGTTGAACTTTTATTGGATTCTAGAGGTTGGAGCTAAAGGTGCAAAAAATTACTTAGACACTATAGCCTAGTCAATGAAAGGTCAAGTCATAATAGCCATTGATTTTAATTGTGTTTTATCAGACAAAAATTCCATTGCAGATAGAAAGCTGAGAATCACATCTTCAGCCAAACAGTTAACAAATTTTGTAAATCTGATGAATTTAAGGGATATGTATGAGGTAAGGAAAACAAACCTACTTCAATTTAAAAGTTATAACATTGTGGCTAAATTCATCTTATGATTCAAAATGGAAACAAATATATCCAGAAATATTATTAGTAAATAATAAATATATTACAGCTAGTCATAAACAAATAGTCTCTAATAGTTTTACCTGGTTACTAAAAGATTTCTGCGTAAATGGAATTATACCCTCTTCTCAAATTCCCTATTTAAATGACATAATTTCCTCTTTCCAAAAGTTGACATATTCTAGCATTTCTATTAAAGACTTAATATTTTCTATGTTTCCAATTGCATATACAACTGACTACTTAGAAACTCATAACTTCAGCAAAATGCTAGCATTGAAACAACAAAGTAACTTAATTTATTAGCATCAATTCTTAAATGGTACTGATCTATATACTGTTGAAAATTTAAGGTCCAAATGCAATCAAGATTTTGAGAACTGGTTAATTGTACACATATTTAGAGACTTTGTGAACACGGAGATTAAAACAATATGTAACCTTGATAAGAAATCATTCCCCATATTATTGGAATTCTTAATAAATATCAATAATAATACAATAAAAAATAAATCGTATTTGTCAAAATTTATAAAATTATTAAGCTATATTTCACATATTTAGACAATTCCTATTGGAACTATTCCTCAAAAATTAATAATGATGACATCTCTGAAGAATACAAGAAAATAATATTAAAATCTACATATAAAACTACTTCATTATACTGGAACATTTTCACTTGGAAATTCTTATGCAGATCTTTTGTCACTCCTACTAAAACTACAATTATGTATAAATCAAATATAATTAAATGCTGGAGATGTGATTCTGAAATAACAGCTGACTGGACATGTATGATATATGAATGTGAAGTCATCTCCCCTTTTTGGAAAGAAATTAATAACATCATTTAAGCTCTATGGTCAGATAAATATTTCTAAATATTTAGCTTTATTTAATGCTCTGATTCCTGAGATAATTCCAAAAATCCAAGTGCCTCTTCTTTGGGGTACTTTTGCTATAGCCAGAAAAGTAATTTCTAAAAACTGGAAAAGTAAAGTTAGCCATCTAGTGTTGAAT
Organism: Protopterus annectens; assembly: GCF_019279795.1. Taxonomy (NCBI): domain Eukaryota; kingdom Metazoa; phylum Chordata; order Ceratodontiformes; family Protopteridae; genus Protopterus; species Protopterus annectens. The sequence goes on from NC_056746.1 coordinate 1,106,443,345, forward strand.
TTATTAGTATGGCAAAAATGTGTTTGCAGTAGTGAACTGTATACTACAAAGATGAGAATTTCTAATATTACACATTTATATAAATCTTGGTTTAAACTTAAAGACTTGCTTGAAAAAATATTAATTGTTGTTGAAGTATATAATTTTGATGTATTGATCAACTGTGGACCTATGCAAATAGTTGTTTGTTTTTTAAATGATTAATTTATTTATTGCTTTAAACCAAATAAAATTATTATAAAAATGCAGTTACTACAAAACAGAGATCAAAATGTAAATGTACTGTTATTGAAATACTGAATATTGTAAATACAATAAAATAACTAAAGGTGAGAGCTTTAGGAAAAAGGAAACCGCAAATTGTAGACATAAATGGAATTTGTGGGAACACTATCTTCAGAATAATATTAAGGAGGAGGAATGAGGTTTAAGGGAAGGCAGATATTGAGCAAGTTATTTAATGTTACAGTGAATGATAATTGTTAAAAAGAAAACGTGTATAATGTAACAAAATGTAAAATGTTAGCTATGGATTTCTTCTTTTCTATTGTTGTATGTGCAAATATGTCATTTTCTGCAATGTAAGAATTTAATAAAGATATTAAATAGAAGAAACAATATTTTTGTGACACACAGACCATATTCATACAATCAAAATTGCTTCTAAGCTGATTTTGTGAACTGTTAAAATGGATGCCTGTTAAAGAGCTTGGCATCGATTCTGAAAGAGTAAGATATAATCTCCTTTCCAGGCCATGCCATTCATCATAAATGTTTCATTTTTATGTAGAAATCTGATGTGAAATTTACACTATCCATGTAGCTATAGTTTACCATTGCCTTGAGAGCCTACTGGATCACAGCTGAAAAGGATTCACAAGTGTCAATCAACAGACCTAGTTAACATATTATTAAAATACCTGGTAAATATAGTGTGAAAATGCATTAAAATACAGAAACCATTGCACTATATTTATTTAGCTACATATTAGGAATGTTAGCACTTTACCACTAATATTTGCGATTTCACCCTGTGAGCAAGGAATACAGTCAAAACAACATGGAGGTTGCCCATACTGAAATACTTTACGATGTCCAAGATGACAGCTTTCACTACAGATGGAAACAGGGACCTGGAAAAAATGCAAACATTGTATTAGAGGATATGCTTATGAACACTTTTCTGTGTAAAAAGAAAAGCTTGTTTTGCAGCCTTTAGAAAATTACAACATTTTAAACATATCCTCTAAATACAGAAGACTAAAAATATGGAGTAATGTTTATGGCATCAATATTAATGGACGGGCAGAAAATGTTGACGTCACTCTGGGGTCCAGCTCTAGTTATGCTGGATTAGTGTATGTATGAAATTGTGTACTTGCTGAATAATTTCCAAACTGTTAAATTGTTTGGCAAAAAATTAATCATTAGTTTTAGAATATATTTTGTGAAAATTTCATTTCTCACCTTTAGACATGACCTTTAAATCATTGTTTAATACCACTGATTGGTATGAGAAACCTGAGTCTAAAAATGTGATGAGGCCAGAATCTCAGTCATGATAAACTGTAAGCATGAGTTAAACTTGTGAAGAAAAATGGGTGCTTTTTCATGGTGAAGTATAGAAGTGTTTATTTACTAAAACAGATGTAAAAAAAACAACAGGAGGATTCAAGGGGGCAATGGACACATATAGAGCTCTTTTGGGAAAGGAGACCATCTCATAAGTCTTTACTGACGCAAGTAAAAATTAAAAACCCAGGCAAGCAACAACTGCAAGTTAAGGCTGAGACTTGCATAGTCATTGAAAAGACCTGTCTCTTTAAACTTGCCACTTTAATTTAGTAGGATTAATTATAGATCAGAAAACAACATATTATATTGTAAACTGTGAAAAATCCTTATACAATAAGTAAATCACTAGTAAATGTATCAAATGACCTAAGTAAAATGTATCATCCTAACATCTGGAGAATATACTTTACTGTCCATCTTTTGTTGTTTGAAGTACAAGGTCACTTGTTATAAGCCCACTACACACTAAATGCATGACAGGCTCTTACATGGTATTAAATACTGCCTAGTCTCAATAAATAATACATTTTCTCAGTGACTGAGTGGCAAACAGGTAAATGAGAAAGAAGATAACACGAGCACCTGATCCTTCCACATTAGTGCTTCTTCTCTGATGACAAGGTTTTGACCTGATGGAGCAGCAGAGTCGTATTTTCCCACGTGTACATATTTAGATTCTCCACTTACACTCAGGAACCATGCTATCAGGTCATATACTGCAGGGGGATCCCCATTAACATCAAAAAATATCTCTTCTCCAGCTTTGTTGATGAACCTCACATTTCTGAGATAATGGAGTAGCTACAGACAAGTACAAAACATATGTTAAAGAGAATTCATGGAAGATAATATTTTACTGTAGTACTGTAGTTTAGGCTTGCCTGCGATATTAACCGGATTAAGCTGACATGTTTAATTACAACAGCACTTACAGAACCATCCATTCAAAAAATATATTATGAGAGAAAGATGGCTGTTTTTTTATCTCAGAATCATAAATATAGTGTGGTTGCCCTGATGACAGCTGTGGAAAATGCACAGAATGGTTTCATACTGTGGCAGTGCATGACCTGAGGGGATTGGTTTGTTTGCTTTGGACATGACCCTAAAATACTTATAACAAGTACTAGATTTATGGACTGTAGCTTGAGGTAATAGTTGCATGTGATAAGCCTTTGCTATGTTGTCCCCTGTTCCCTAATGGTACATGAAAGCACATATATGTTGTATAACATGCATATAAAACATATGTACATATGTGGCCTGTACATAAATATACAAGTATTGGGTATATCATGTACATAAATGTAAATATATGGGGCACATCATGTACATGAATACACATGCATGACTGAGGCATGACATGTACATGAATACAAATGAATGAAGGACATTAAAAACCTGAATACACATGCATGGGGCATAACGTCTATATGAATTTACATGTGCTAGATATAACCTATACTTAAATAAACATGCGTACACTTGCATGAATGAGGCCTGGCCTGTACATGAATATGCATGAATGAAGCACATCCTGGACATGAATATACATGCATAACACATAGCCTCTATATGAATGTACATGTGCTGAGTATAACCTATACTTAAATACACATGCACTGGGTAAAGCCCATACATGAATATACATGTATGGGGCATATTATGTGCATGAAAATACATGTATGGGACACTGCACGTACACGAAAATATATATATACATAAATGAAGCATAGCATCTACATCAGGTTAAAACTTTGTGCTCACAAGATGATACTCTACAAATACTCTCCTTAAACAGAATACTCTCAATCTCAAATGAACCAATCATCATCACACATTTCATTTGAATTGTACTTACTATGTGTTTTAGTATAAACTATCTATATTAAGTACAAAAAATTTGATCTGATGAATTTTTATTTTTAGCTATCCATTGTATCCATTGTTTTAAGCATAAAAAAAAAAATATTAGATTTGATACCTTGCTTTTGCTTTGCTGCTTTGCTTTGTTTTATTATAATTTTTATACATTACTGCTAACACTAAGTTGTACCTGGGCTTTCTCTTTAGTAACTTCTACTTCTGTAAAATCTTAGAACGTATAAATACAACTACTGTATGTGTTTAAATGTAAATAGAAATGCAATTACTCTGTGTTTAACTGGAACTTAGTATAATGCAATGTAAGCAATTGAAGTTTTTCTGCCCGGGCCTCTGTTGAAAATGGGTATTACCCAGTCAGACTGTCCCAGTGAACAAAGATAAATAAATAAACAAACAAATAAATAAATAAATAATAAATAAATACATGCATATACACAAATGCTGCATCTTCTGCATGTGAATATACACACACAGGGCATAACCTGTGTATGAATTATCTTTTTTGGGGTATAGCCTGCATATAAATAAATATGCATTTGGTATAGCCTGTACATGAATATACATGTATAGGGCACAGCCTGGCCATAAATATAGATGGATGTGGCTTTGCCTAAATATGAATATATGAATACATTTGTAGTGGGTGCAGCTGTATGTAAAAGCACATGTATGGGGTACTGTCTGTACATTAATATAGCTGTACAAGGCATATATGACTATACCTGTATTGGGTATAGCCTATTTATAAATATATGTTTGGACCCACAAATATAAATCTATAGGGCACAACCAGCACATGGGTATAGATATATAGAGCATAGCCTGTTTATGAATATACATGTAATGATAATAGCCTCTGTATAATTACACTTACTGGGATCTGCCAACATTCCTGACTGTGATTCATAAAGAAAGCACAGTGAACATGCATGATAATGGACCTGGTAATGAGGGGCTCTGAGGCTTCCTAATGTGCATGAGTGCAAACTGGATGAGGCTGTAACTGATGGAATTGTACTAGGTGAAATTCTCTGTATGATGTTATCCTTACAAAGTCCTACCGATTTGGTTTCTTAGTGTACATCATACATTTCTGTTTGTGTAGCCTTTGCAGGGAAGCACAAACAGTGTCTAATGTGAAACTATAACTTAGCAGGAACTATCCTAGTGAAGTGACTTCCCATTTAATGACAAAACACACTCCTGCTCAATGACATTCCCCAGGATTCAGCAATGCTCCATGTAAGAATAGAGTTATTTTTACATGGAGTGTCCTGTGTCCGTATAGAACAGCAGCGCTCCTTGCATATGCATAAAGGTGCACTGCTGCATTCCTACATGGACACGGGTCTGTGTACAAGCACAGGGGGCATGTCCAAGAGCAGTGCTCTTACAATATACAAGCCCCCTACACTCCAGAGTTGCCATATGACAAAACAAAAGCAGTAAAACTGTCCGTGGACACCTGTGAGCGTCCGTGGACATACCTCTCAACCTCTTAGAGCAAAAAATCTGGATAACACCTAAAATGATGGGGGGACAAATAGGGACAGATTTTAAATATTGCTCTGACAAACTTAGAAAGTTGATAGGACAATCGTTTTTCATTAGCATGAATTTTCTGAAGGATCTGGAGTCCTAAACTCAAATATTTGACATTATCAATGACTTCAATACTCAGCTATTTGCCAGAAAAGTACAGATTTCAGGAGGAACACACCAAAATATGTGGCAAACATCTGGACACACTGCAAAAATCTGTACAGTTGAGATATATGTCCGTGGAGCTTGCCTCTCAACTACTTTTGAAATGTGTACAGATAGTTGACTCATATATTTTGGTGTGTTCCTCCTAAAATGTGTACCTCCCTGACTCCATGGGTCTAAAACATTAAGCTAATGCAAAACCTGTTTATTCTATCAACTTTCTAAGTTTGTAAGAGCAACACAGATAATGGTGCAGAAAGCAATGCTCAATCCTCTACAGTAAATAAAAATAAAACACGTGTATTTTTTTTCTATCTGCAATAAAGTTTAAGTGTAGCTGAGTGGGAGTGCATGTCGCGCAGCTATGCTCAGCCTAGCTTACACATCCCAATGAGCAAAGTACCAGTATATGGCCAAAATAGTTTAAAGTGAAATAGCATAGTGGTTACAGCTTTTGCTTAGCAAGCATTCACGGTTCGAGTCCCCCTTCATTTTTATCTTTTAAAAAAGCAGCACGAAAATACATTTTGTTATAAGTAGGTAGTGAATAATATATATATTTGTTAACCAGGGTAGTGTAGCAGGTCCAAATGTGAGATGTCAGTGTAGTACAGATGTGAAATCCCCATAGAAACACAAGTGTCCCATACAGCATAGCCACAAAAGAATGTATTGTAACGAAAGCACATAGGGGAATGCTATGGAAGGTAGACATACATATCATAATATGTAATTTATGAGGAATCAACCCCACAATGCTGATAGTCTACAAAAGGAAAGCTGAACAATGCTAACTTGTGTTCAGCTATGCTTAGCCAGTATAAGCATTGCTTAAATGTAAATTCTAAGCAAGAATTAGCATAGCTAAGTGGATTTGTGCACTGGTAAGCAGTGCTTAACATCTACTCCTCTAAGCAATGTTTATACCAGCCAAGCAGGTTTGCTCTGTACTTAGCTTAGCTTAGCATATTGAAAACCATCCAATCACAGCAAAGGGGGGGGGATCTGCCATATTTAAACCTCACAGATGGGAATACAGCTCATGAGCAGTTGTAGCTCCCCACTGCAGGAACTATGGCTGGTGTTGGAGAGGGTGTGCACTTCTGGGTGCAGCGCTAGGGCATACAGGGGTTCAGGGTCATGGTAGGAGTCCTCATACAAAAACATGATATGAGACTGCTGCAGGACCAGTACCAGGGCTCCCAGTACAAAGCAGAGGCCTGAAAAAGTCTCACCCATAATCTCACCAGTGCTACTGGCATCCCTTGGACTGGTGAGCAGGTCCGGCACCACTTTGCCAACTTGAAGCAGAGGAAGAGGGAGCTCTTGGACCAGTGGGTCCAAGATCCATGGCAGATGAATGTCCCATGCATAAGTATTAATATCAATAACTGGTTACCAAAGTCCAGCCTGTGTATGTGATGGATAGGTATGCATAAATGTGTCTCTGTCTTCTTTACAGCTCCAGCTGAGCAGGCAGTGAACCAGGAAGCCCATGTAAGCAGGATGCTAAGGCTGCATCATGAGGTTGGTGAGTAACAATCTAGCTTGTAGTATTCATACCAAATAAATATAAAGAAGTATAATGTCACCTTGCAGTATTAAAAATGGGTATGGTTTGTACTGAATAAACCAGACAATATTACAGTAGAAGTCTCATATAGGTTATATAAATAAACTGCAAGTGCCTGTCAATAAAATTCAAAACCATGGACTGGTTGTGTTTACTTTGGTATTGTATGAATTGAAATGTGTACAGGTTATGCATAGCAACTATATCTCTAAGCATTAAACAATCAAGTCTCATCTGACAAAGTTATTGCCTCTGTAAGACACAAGATTAACTGATATGAAATGTTTCATGCACCAAAATCTGATATCTGAATAGTAATGTTGGGTTAACCACTGTTTTCCACACTGCACTATGTCAAAAGTTATGTATAGGAATGGATGTATAAGAATGTCATAATTATAAGGTCAGATTGTACAACCAAGAGAGAATTAGACAGAAAATATTCAAGAAAGAGACAGCAGTTTCTCAATAGCTTTTTCTGATAAAACACAAAAACTTTTGTTGTATTTTCTGCACAAACAGCCAAGGTTTGAATCCCAGGAGTGGTAGTAAGCTGTATCCATAATTTCACATAGGATTTTGTGAATATGTGTAGAAACAGTCAGGTAGTTTTAACAGAAACTTCCTCCACAGGTCTGCCAGGTAAGAAAAGGTATAAAGTAGCTATAAGAAGGCTGTAGTTTTATTGTGTCCAATGCCCATGGTCCAACCCCAGGGCTGCAAATGACAGCAAGATAAGTACATGCACCAAGTAGTCTCCGCCAAGAAATGTTTAAGTGTCATGCTGTCACAGCTACTGGTCCCTGCTGCCAACAACCAGGGTGAGCAATAGAAATCAAGGCAGAGTATGGCAGTAGCACACACACACACACACACACACACACACACACACACACACACACACACACACACACACACACACACACACACACACACACACACAAAGTATGAGTGCACATATGTAACCCTGACTATGTGAATATGGGTAGAAACAGTCAGTTAGTGTTAACAGAAATCTCCTCCACAGGTCTGCCTGGTAAGAAAAGGTGTAAAGTAGCTATAAGAAGGCTGTAATTATACACTGTGTACAAACATACCACTGCCCAATCCAAGGCCATAGGTTGTTGTAATACTACCTGTAAAGTAATGATTACAGCAATATCATTAAAGCTGTGATCACTGCAAAAATCTACATTTTTTAATTGACATCTGTCTCTCTCCACCACCTTATCTTCGCCAATAATCTAAACACATAAATGAATGGGTATGTTTTTCACCAAACCTACCACTGGGACATGTGTCCTACTGTTCTACAAATATTGAAATGTTTTCCAATTAATGTTCCCTGTTCAAATACAATCATTGGTGGCTTGTTATCAATGTAACCTGCATGCCGGTGTAATGTCCACTGTGGTTCCATATATGCATGCATTCTGTTTGCTATGTGAATGTTCCAAATCTGTTGTTTTGGGTTAATGGGTATACTCATGCATGCTGTAATAACTAATCCTGGAATGTGTTTTTCATGACTAACCAACGTATGTTGCCTGTTTTGTGAAAAAAAAGAAAAAAAAAAAAAAAAATGTTTCAGCCAGTAACTAGTAGTTTATTGGTCGAAACTTTCAGCTTGTACCTACTCAGCACAGACTCCACGTGGCCAGCAGAGTAATCCAGGCTGCAGAGAGCTGAATTACATTGAAGCTGTTTTACTGCATTTAACTTAATATTGCACGATTCATAGCATTTATAAGTGTTTGCTGTACCTGTTTCTGCCTGTTTTGTGAAAAAAAAAAAAAAAAAAAAAAATCTCTCTTTTTTTTTCCTTTACTTTTTTAGACCAGTTTCAGGTTGCTGATTTGCTGATTCTTTGGTTGTAGTTCCTGTGTACTGTTTCCTTGCTTTTTGGGGGAAGGAAGAAGGAACTTACCAGTGGGTTCAGCTTGTACCTACTCAGCACAGACTCCACGGGGCCAGCAGAGTAATCCAGGCTGCAGTTTTGTTGCTTTCCACATCTGAATACCTAGCAACTGTATTTTTGCCTGCCTTTCTGTTACATTGAAGCTGATTTATAAGTGTTTGCTGTACCTGTTTCTGCCTGTTTTTTGAAAAAAAAAAAAAAAAAAAATTACTAGTTTAGTCCAGTTTCAGAGTTGCTGATTCCTGGGCTTTGGTTGTAGTTCCTGTGTACTGTTTCCTGCTTATTTTGTCCAGTTTTGTGAGGTCTCAGCCAGTAACTAGTAGTTTATTGGTCGTTTTGGGCCAGTTTCTAGCTTTTCAGCCCCCCCTGGTAAAACTTTCAGCATTCATAGCATTTATAAGTGTTTGCTGTACCTGTTTCTGCCTGTTTTAGAAAAAAAAAAAAAAAAAGAGAAAAATATCTCTTGTTTTTCCTGTGATTCCTGGGCTTTGGTTGTAGTTCCCTGTGTACTGTTTCTTATTTGGGGGAAGGGGAAGAACCTAGCTGCCAGAGTGGGGGAGGAAGCATTGAGCTGCTTGTCCAGTTTTTTGTGAGGTTTCAGCCAGTAACTAGTAGTTTATTGGTCGTTTTGGGCCAGTTCTAGCTTTTCCAGCCCCCTGTATAAAAACGCGCTAAACCGCCGCTAGCCTTGATTTTTAGCGATTTGAGCTGCCACTGCCACACACACCACACTAGCACCGCAGCAGCGCAGGTTTAAACAATTCTGGCTACCTAAGTCCACTCTTCAAATTTTCCCTTAAAACTACCTTCCTCGAACTATACTACTGATCAAATCAGCGTATCCTATAACTAAAGATCAACTCTACTTGACTCCAAGTAGACTATTCTCTATCTATTAAACTAGCACTTGCTCCTACAGTACTTATTACCTTGTCGGATACACTCTTGTTAGATAGTACCCCAAAAAGGCAAGTCACCCGTCCCCCCGAATCTTTTTTTAGTTTTTTCGACCTACCCTAGCATGTCGGATCAGGATTGCTAGTCCTCTCCTGCTCAGCTGGTGAACAACCCTTTCCTCCTCCCACAAAACACAAATACATGCGAGAGATGCAACGCCAAACTGGAGGCTGAGCTCTCAAACATAGACTGGCAAGACCAGTCAGGAGGAGAAGGTTACCCAGTCTCACATAGTACCATTACAACCTCAAATCATACACATAAACAGACAAAGACATAAAACAGCAGAGGCCACCAAAGCAGACACCCAAACAACCACCACCTCAGAACACAACACATAGACCACACAGTCAGAGTGTCAAGCAGTCACAGCCCTTAAGGCCAAACACAATGCCAGACACACTAGTCATTGGTGACTCCATAGTCAGACACACTGATGTCCCGCCACCCAGACTGAGTAAGGGAGAGGTCACAGTAAGCCTGCTGGTCGGCGCTAGAGATCATCCATAGCAGCAGCAGCTGGTCTCTCAACAGCAGGTACAAATATGACTCAGTCATTGTCCACGCTGGTGTAAACGACTGAGAGACACCCTCCCTGGACTACATGAAAAGAGACATTGAGGAGCTCTCTGATTATGTAGCCCAGGCAGGTATGACCCTGACCTTGAGCAGTATCCTACCTTCACCAAGAATGATGCCACAATACAGAGATAAGATGATCAGCTTTAACAATTGGCTTAAACACTGGTGTCATTCAAAGGGGATCCAGTATCTGTCTGCCTGGGATGACATGCTGGACAAGCCATTGCACCTGTCACCCTGATATTGGCAAAGGCTCTTGCCACCCCATAGTGCCTTTTTAGGCAAGGCTCAAATTCTAAACCTACCACCCTAGAACACAAAAAGGAAAAACTAAGGGTAATGCTGCTCAATGCCAGAAGTCTAAATCTCAAAATGCAGGCCCTTCTCAGTATGGAGAACATCGATGTCTGTGCTGTGACAGAAACCTGGTTCAAGGCTCCTGAGAGCACCCCAGCTATCAGGTTTTACCTCATATCATGCGTTCCCCCCCCAAAATCCGGGCAATACCAGAGGGGGGGTATCCATATTCATCAAGGACACCCACACCTCAAGACTGGTTGCATCGGAGACCATCCAGGTGCAATTAACCATAGGCAAGACTGCTCTGCAAATTGTAGCATGTTACAGGCCACCTCACAAACTCAGGAAACTCACATGGCCTTCCTGAAAACACTAGAGGGGATAAATGTATCACCAAACACCATCATACTAGGTGACTTCAATTACCCTAATATAGACTGGGAACACTACTCAAGCCCAAACACCCTAGCCCAAAAGTTCCTGGAATTCATAAACTCAAATGCCATGGAACAACTAGTCACCATCCCCACAAGAGGAGATAACATACTTGATCTCATCATCACGAACATGGGAGCACAATGTTCAACACCGAAGTATACTCACTGGTGAGATCAGATCACAAACTAATCTCACTGGAGGTCCTCATCCCACCCCACCTGAAATAAAAGACCACAGTAAAGAACTTCTCAAAAGCCGACTTCACACTTCTAAAGACTAGTGTGGTCTCCTTTCAGGCCCCCGAGCCGCGGAAAACAATACTCAAGCCGCTGAATCACTTCTACCAGCACCTGCAGGACTGCATGGATAAGGCAATCCCAAGCAAAACAAAGACTTCAGTCTGGTGGACCCCAGCCATAAACAAACTCTACAACAAAAGGAGGAAGCTACTACAAGATAGAGCAAAATCCTTAAAAGGTAAGACACCCTTGATCACTATAAGTAAAAACTAAGAGCTCTCATAAAATCATCCAAAGCAAATTTCGAGAGAAAAATAGCTAAAGACTCAAAAGACAATCATAAGGCCTTCTTTAGCTATGTTAGAAACCTAGGAGGAAACTCCCAGATATGCTCAGAACTAGTTCAAAATGATGTGAAGATTACTGATCCTACAGACATTGCCAACATACTGGCTGACAGGTTCAGTGCAAACTCCCCCAAAAGGAGAGATATCTATACCAAATGAGTGCAGCCCCCAAACATCTCCAGTGCCCAAGTGAGAACTGAAAACACAGCATTCATGGGACCCAATGAGGAATTAAACCCACAGCTAGGACAGCTGTTTAATCAAAGTCTTACCTCTGGATGCAACTGTGGTCCCACTTCTCCACAGACCCTGGAAATTACCGCCCCATAGCTTGACAAGCCTTATCTGCAAAGCCATGGAGAGGATCATAATGGACCTCATAAATAAAGACATAGGAATTTGCAGACTTTGGATCCAACCCAGTTTGGCTTTGTCAAAGGCAGATCATGCCTTTTAAACTTGGTTGACTTTTGAAACAGTCACCAAAGCCATTGATGATCTGGCTAAGGCCTTCGGTATCATTGAAAAACTCATCAGCTTAAATGTTAACCCATACATCACAAGATGGGTTGCAAACTGGCTGAGTGACAGAACCCACAGGGTCAGAGTTGCCGGGCCATGTCAGACTCAAAGCCTGTCACAAGTGGTGTCCCACAGGGCTCAGTCCTGGGCCCACTTTGTTTGGCATCTACTTTTTTTAAGTACAAGCAAACACAGGAGGGTTATATGACTGCAAACTGGAAAACACATCTGACACAGATATCCTTCAGAAGGGTCTCACAGAAACGGATAACTGGTGCCAGAGCCACGCCTAAAGTTAAATGCCAAAAATGAAACAAGGTTACCCCTAGCTACCAAATAGGTGGCAATCCACTGAGCACAGAAGAAGTTATCAGGGACCTGGGGACCCAGGTTGATAGTAGTCTGTCATTCGACACCCATGTAGCTAAAGTAGTTAGGAAGTCCTTCTACATTGCCCACCTTATCATGAAAGGATTCTCATCTAGATCAAGGGAGGTCATAGTCTCCCTTTACTCATCACTCATCAGACCAATGATTGAGTACAATGCCCCATTCGAATGTATCTGACCCGACACTTGCAGCAGCTGGAGAGGCCACAAAAGTTCCTCACCAAAAGGATAAAGGGTCTCAAAATCTGTCCTATGCTGCCCGACTGAAAGAACTCCAGCTCTATTCAGTCGCCACCGCTTGCTCAGAGGTGACCTTTGCCTAACATACAAGGCCATGTCTAACCCAGATTTGATGAATATGCTTCACCTCAAAAATCTAGATCCATCAGAGCCACAAGGGCGGAGACTTAAACCCTCATTAACGCTATTAATAGACGCGGCTGGAGAGATAGATTCATCACCCAAAGACTCCTATGCTGTGGAACAAAATCATGTGAGGCAGAGCACTGGCCTTGTTCAAGAGAAATCTTGACCAATGGATGGGAGATCGCAGATATACCCCAGGAATTACCTCAGTGTCACTGCTCGACAGAGGCACAGCAAAATAATGGGTATAGTTCCCCATACTAAAGGGGTGGCGTAAGCCACAAAACAATATAAATGCCCTCGGGCAGATAGCCCAGTATGAACCTATGAACCTATGAACCTATGTTCTAAAACTGCAACACCATAGCATGTCTGGGAAGGCTGATCCCAGTGGATCCGCCTCTCCTGCCTCATCTGGCCATGGCACCAGGCCCCAGCACGTCTGGGACCCACCCCAGGACCTCCTCATCTGCTGGTCCTGCACCACCTTCAGGTGGAACTGCCTCAGAGGATGGGGCTCATCCTTCCCAGGCATGGACACGAACAGGATCCTGTCACCCAAAGCTAGGTCCAGGGTCTGGTGTATAGGGAGCTCCTCAAAGAATTGGAAGATCTGATACACCAGCTTGAGGGCCACGTGGAGCATTTAGAGGGCCATCCTGCCCCTCCTGCTCAGTCCCCAGTACAGCCACCTTTGGGGCCGTGAAGGTGCAGTGGTGACTGCCCATGGGTGGGGACCTCAGTCCCACTGTATCCATTTGGGGGCTCGTGGGCTTCCGATTACCTCCCGTCTAAGGTGTTTACCCCCACATATGCCATATACCGCCCCTGTATACTGTTTTGTCTGTCTTCTCTATCTTCCTACCCAACTTACCTCCCCAAATATACCTGCTATCCTTCCCCCAACATCCCACTCTCACCTTAAAAAAAGGGCAATCTGTTCCCCCCAAAAAATGCCGCCCCATACATAGCTGTCCATTTTGCATGCATGTCCATTGGACACTTGTAATCTGTTCTAATTGGCTTCACGGCACATTATTGTTGTCCTCACCCCTCTTTCAGGGGTCTGAGTGCCCAAATTTACCTCCAAATTCAGTATATATGCACAGCTGTTGCTGTAGAAGAAATAGACATCTGTAGCTATCTTTCATATTGTTTTTCCATCTTCGTGCCCCCTTTTTCACCACTTTCCTATCACCCCTTTTTTTTCTTTTAAAGAAATTAGCATGGGGATAACAGGGAGTAAGCAGTAGTAAATGGGAATAAGTCTGTTTGCACGGTGCTAAGCGATGCCTACACAGATTAAGCACTTTTAAGGCTAACTGTGTGTAAGCATAGTTAACTGGAAGTTAGCATTGCTTACCGCCACACAAAACCACTTACAACTGCTTAAAATTGCCTTAATCACTCTGTATCCAACAGCCCTTGTTATTCCCAACAGCAAAATAATCAGCCCTTGCAAG